>NC_135067.1:8181818-8484848 GCF_051401765.1 Calliopsis andreniformis | reverse complement strand
CTGCAATTGATCAAACTGACGACGTATTTGTTTGTGTTACATAGAAACTAACCAGATTTTCTAAAGGTAAAATTTTCTTTGATGAATCAGACAAATATGAATAAACGAAATTCTTTAGATTTTAATTGTAACGATTACCTCATACTTAAATACTTTACATAAACAATATTTATAGGTATTTATTTAAAGAAGAAATCGTTTTCTAGGATTTTTGATAAAATAAAAATTACAAAATTAGTTAAATTATGAAATGTGTATCCTTGCAATAGTTTCATGATCATGATAAAGACACTAGGAAATAAATATTTTTTATTTTACATTCTAGCTATATTCTTGTACATTCAATAACTAAATATTTTTCGTTATCTTGCCTTAAACCTTTTTTATAACTTCATAAATGCTATATCATACAAACGTCACAAACTGAAAGACACTTAATTTATTTTTAAAAACTTATTCTAAAAACATAATTCTAAAAATCGGAGAAAATTATATTTGTCACGTATACAGCTTGGATTAATCGAAATTGTGGACGATGAGGGTTGATCGTAAGCCATTTACGACGTATGAGCATTATATAGGATTTTATCGTCCGTCTTACGCAAAGAAAGGACATCATGATTCATTAACCTTGTTCGATTTCTGGGGCGACAAGTTGTCACGAGAAGCCATTTATGCTTCATATGTCTCCTTAGGAAATCTTGTTCCTATCGACACTGTAGAAATTTTCGATGCTGACCAATATTATAATACAGTAAATAATGCTTGCTTAGGTCATCGAGGACCATCATTCAGGATTGCTATCCTGGAGTACCTAGTTTCTTGTGTTGTGATCAAATTGCAGAACTTTTCTTACATCAGACGTTTTCTCAATTTTAGGCTTAAATTCTTATGTATTGAGTCACCTAATTAAAAATAAAGCTAGTGTCATAAAATAGTATCTTCAGTTTCTAGGATTACATAATTAAAGTGTCAGGTCATACAGTTTTGTGTTGCTTACTTGCTAGGACATTTAACAGCTTAAGCGTTTAGGTATTAGGACATTTATCTTAATTGAGAAAATTTACCCATTTGTCTCAGGACATTTGACATCTTAAGCGTTTGGGTATTGGAATATTTACCTTTGAATAGCAAGCTATTCATAAATTTGTTCAAGTTGTAAATGTTTTTGTGGATCGAATATATATCTTTCTGCTCTACCTACAATTTATCTTTTATCTTTTATCTACCATAGAGATTATGCCATAAATAGATAAATAAATAAATATTAGAGTATTCAGATGCCTCGGATATGGGAGGTTCTACTGTGTTAGAATTGAAGTGAAATTTAAATGCTTAAATATCACCTTCACCCATATTCTTCATAGCTGCATTTACACAGTGGGTGCAATCTAGAGAGAAAATCGCGACCGGTTTCTATGGTATGCATGTTCCTCATTGATTCGATTGTAAAGGAATTATTCGACCTAAGGTCCATTCACTATTTTCTTTTCCCTCCACTCGATGGCTATTACCTTATCTCTTATGCAGTTCTTGTTGTTCGATCGGACTCGGGACTTTTCACATATGCAGAAATAGGTCTGAGGACTCGAGAACCACTCGAAGGGGTTTCGACTGCTAGGCAAATGGAAAATGGGCCGTGTATCGATTCTTGATAGGTAACTGTCGCTGTCTGCCACTGGACTAAGTAATGTTTTTGAAAAGTTGGCTTGAAATACAAGTGGGACGTCGAATGAAATGTTTTCTGACGATATCTTCTTTTTTGAATCATTTTGATACGTGATTTGACGTGGTTTATGTATTGAAAATTCTTTGAAATATCACTTATATGAAAATGTTACCATAAATTGCATGCGCTCAGTGCTCAGACTTCTGAACGTGCTGAAAGATCCTACTTGCTCGTAATGTTTCATGAAATATTAATATTTTACTTGTTATTATTCATTCAACATAATTATTTTGTAAAACATGCTTAACATATGCAATATGTTGGTAATTATGAGTAGTCTATTTGTAATCTAGTAAAGTGAATTTATTAGGTACTTATTTTGTAATGAAAATCAGTGATAAACTAAATTCTTTAGTCTTTTCTACTGTATATCTATTATAGTTAACACTATGACACAATAAAGTATCCAGAATAAAAATGTTAAAGCTGTTGTAAATAATGGTTTTACTCAATAACTTAAACTGCAGAATCTTTTTCTGTGATTTCATTAAAAAGCTTCATTAAAAGTAAAAAACTTTCGAGAGAACACCTTTAATTACAAATTTTTAACATTTATTCTGTACTACTTATTTAATACTCATTGTTCATTGAATAGAAAACTTTCCACAAAAAGTGTTTTTTATTTCACAAATAATTCTTTAAAAATACAGCAGTTTACAAAATATTATTCACAAACGAGACTATCTAATTTCAAAAAACAAATACATTTTTAATATTATACAATATTAGAATATATAATATGTAATGTTATACAATATTAGAATATATAATATATAATATTATACAATATTAGAATATATAATATATAATACTATACAATATTAGAATATGTAATATTAGAATATTCATTTTCTTAAGAAAAGTTTGACATAAGTTTCATCCATAAATGAAATATACATCTTCTAAAAAACCAACAAAATTAGTCAAGAAAATAGATTTCATACAACAACGATATAAAGAGTTAAAGAAATCAGTGGATGAACTAATTATAAACTTTCATCCACTTTGATCTTTTTTAGTACCGTATCATACGTAT
Source organism: Calliopsis andreniformis (assembly GCF_051401765.1). Taxonomy (NCBI): domain Eukaryota; kingdom Metazoa; phylum Arthropoda; class Insecta; order Hymenoptera; family Andrenidae; genus Calliopsis; species Calliopsis andreniformis. The sequence continues at coordinate 8,482,083 of NC_135067.1, read as the reverse complement.
GTGATTAGTAGACTAGAAAGTGTTGGTAGAATGTCAGGAAAAGTAAGCTACATGGAAATAAATGGGATATCTGATAAACGGAAGGAAATAAAACGCTGAATACACCTGTTAATTATGAAGAAGGGTAACGGGGAGAGGAAAAGGACAACTTCAGTATGAAAGGCCAGGTGAAAATGAGGGCAAGGTAAAGGGAAGATGAAAACGACGCAAAATTAGGTCACTTCCAATATCCTGAGCTTGACGGGACACTATTGAAGCCTTATTGCACAATCCTTATTCAGCGTTAAATAGAAACTCCTTTGGCAGTATGTCAAATTCATGGGTTTATTTAAATATGCCTCCGTATGGAAATGTCATTTACGATTTTATCCGATAATATGGGTCACTGATATCGTCGTAATAATTTATATACGTTGACGTTGTTATTAGTTTGCACATGGTGTTAAATGGGCTTCAGAATATTTGTCAAATTATCTCAATTTATCTTCTTCAACTTTATTCGTTTTTCCAATTTTACGATTATACAGTTTTTAATTAAAATTAGAGTTCAGTGTAAATGAAAATTTAATTTTCAAATTTTTCACTTCTCTACTTTCTGAATTTTCAAACTTACAAGTCTGTAAATTTTCAAATCTTTCGAACCTTTAAATTTTCAAATTCTTCAAATTTGAATTTCAAATTTCTCAATCTTAGGTTTTTAAATTTTTGTATATTCTACTCTTTAAATTTTCAAATCTCCAAATCATTCAACTTCTAAATGTTTAAACTCTTAAATTTACAGGTTTACAAATTTTAAAATCTTGGAAGTTTAAAATTTTTGAATTCCTAAGTTTATAAGAATCTCAAAGTCTCAGATTTTCAAATTCTTATCATTTTGAACGTCCAAAATGCAAATTTTTTATGTCTTCAAATTTTGTACTTTTTTATTTTCAAATTCTCAAATCTTTTACTTGAAATTGTCAAAGTTTTATACCTTCAAGTCTTCAAATCTTTAAATTCCCGCATACAACTTTGCAATGATAAATTAGAAATTATATTACATTATACTAATACTGTGGATGCTAAAGACGCTGCGCGTGACACAGTTTTTCCCAGCAATTTCATAACGCTTTTCTTTTTTAATAGGTTGTTACGTTGCAATAAATACATCAGAAAGTCCGAACCCCCTTAGACACGGATACTGTATTTATAAACACCCAGGACCGTGTTCTATTAATGGCGACACCAGTTTCATTCACCAAGCGAGATAATAAATATAGAACAGTCGTTTAGAAGCAACTCAGTAGTTTTTTGCAAGACGTGTCAGTTTAAGACTGCCAGCAAATTGGCGTGTTCCATTAAGTTTTAAGGGCAGTACTTTAGCAAAACAACAAGCCATGTTTTATTATTGTTCTTTCTGATTTCACCCTCGGTTACGCATAGTTTTACACGCATTTGTACTACCAATAAATTCTTTTAAAAACTGCCTACTATTACTAATAGATCAGTAATGTACTATAGAACATTAAAATTTAATTTTAGCAATTCAATTTTCTTAAGAAGTTTGATGGTTATTTGAAGCTCTTAAAAAGAATTTTTGTTGTGATAAGAATTACTTTCCAAAAAGCTATCAATTTTAGTAAGCACTATTTATTGTCAATACTAAAACAGTTTTACTTTTTTTAGGTTTTTGTTTTCTTAAAAAATGCACATGTTTTACGTTAATACGTAAGTGAAGGATTTTTACAGCACATTTGTCTGTGTTTTTTGCAAATACAGTTATGTAAAGTGTTTACAAAAAATGTGAAGAAGTTTTTACTGTCCTTAAAACATTAATAAACCTATGACCGGATGTGATCACAAGTGTCTATAGTCAAACGAAAGTATGTTTCCTCCATTGTTGACTATTTACATGAATTACCATTTTTAATGCTGGGCAATCTTCGTTTGTTCGAAGAATTCATTTTGTTTGAATTATTAATCTATTAAAATTCAATCTAATCAACAGATAGAAATTATTTTGGATGATAGATATTTATCTATATCTTATCATAGATATTTTTTTCAATGGGAGTACCTAAATTTTTGTATCACATCCTTGGATATCTATGTAAAATCACAGTACATTGCACTGCATAATTATAGCACCATTAAAAAGTTCAAAAGCCTAAATTTCAGGGTAATTCAAATATGCTCAGTTCAGATATATCACCATGTATCCTTTCAGATCGTAAGCATAGCATCCGTTTTCTCGCAGCTGTTGCACGTGTTGCCAATGTCGTGCGACAAAATTTGTTTGAAAATCCTTGGTGGTCCGATACATTAGGCGGAAATGAGGGGACAATAATTCTTCTTTATTGGTGGGCCATTTTAACGTAGCTGTGCGCAAAGAAACACCCGCGAAGACTGTTTAGAAAACTACTAGTGGGATTTAAAAACACATCTACTGTCGACCATAAATGCCTTAAAACGTATGGCTGACCTACTGTGTATGTGTAGTGATTCATTCTCAAAACGTTATCTGCATTTGCTGTAAAAACGTGATACTGAAGAAGATACACCATCTTATCGACTTCAAAAAATTGAAAAATTTCTTTTTACTATTGTGTTAAGTTTCATATGTGTAGAATATTTTAGTAAAAGGATTTTATTCTATTTTTGAACAGTTGTTTCAACGAAGAAAAAAATTTTTCTTTAGAATGTGCCATTTTTTGATTTTTTAAATATATGAGAAAATCCTGTGTTACAATTTAGAGACCTACATCTACAAAAATTAAGTTTCCTAATTTGGAGTTAATCAGATAAATAATTTAGAAGTTCAGCTTACAAGGACCTACCAAACATAGCGATTGACAATGTTGTATCCTTCCGCCATTTTAGAATATTAATTAATAAAAAATGGATAGAAATAAAATTAGAATGCTGTCTAACATAATTTTTAATAATCCAAATATTCATTCATTAATTGTCATAAGGTAAACGCTGAACATTTATCTGTTTCTCTAAACTTGCAAGGTGACGTACCTTCTAAAATACAGGAGACACGACACGTTTTGTTGTAACTAAATTCGATTATGAAATTGTTTGATTGGTGCTTAGAAAGGTTTATTGCTTGTTCCGGATGTGCATCCGTCATCTGTGATTCATGTCAATGTGAATTGTTACATGGTAGTGCCAGCTGAGTGGTAATCAGTATCTACTAAGAGTTGACATATGCTGAAGGAGTGGTAGTGTTTAAGAAAATATGTATAGAAATTTTTATGATAACACATGCAAATATGTAATAAGTAAATTATTTATTAATCCTAGTTAAGACTATTTTAATGAAATTACAATGTTTAGTAAATCTATTCATAACAAAATATTAATCTGTACGTATGGAATGGAAGACCTAAAAAACATTGAATAATTAGAATGACTAAAATGTTTTTTAAAATACCACAAAGTGTATGCAAATTTTCAGGACTTACTTCTGTTTTAAAATTTTAAGTTGGTGTTGATACTTTCTCAGAATTTAAATTGATATGTTTTATACCTATTCGTGTATTCGTAACTTTCGAAATGTATTGTAGTAGCTGAACAATTTTCGAAATCATTTGCCCTCTTAAAAAGTAGTACTATTCGTTAAAATTAGAATAGTGGACTGTGTATTTCGAGTAGCTCATTTACAGACGCTTTTACACGTAACTTAAGATCGAACCGCGTCTAAAAAAAGGTGGTCCTATGCGACCCCGATTTCTGTCATTTGTTAGCACCGTTTCAGTATTTAAAATCTGTCTTACAATAGAGAAGGGTTTCCATTTGTTCCATTTGTCTCCTAATTTTTCCACGTAAAAAACGACAAAAATAGAAACGACAAGATAGTACCATTTGAAAAATCGTAAAATATACATACAATCCATGCCTTATTTGCAGGTTGCATTTTAACAGCGTGTATGCGCTATTTTTTATTGAAATTTATTACACTCAGTGTCCTAGTTTCTAAAAAATATTAGTTTTGCAGATTACAATAAATACTGCTGACAGTAGTTTGTAGCAGCTCTTCAATTAAATAAATTTTGTTTCTTTTTATAAAGTGCTTCTGTAGGTAAAATTGTTTTGTCCTCGAAGGACCGAAAAACCAATTCCATTTTTCACTCCACAGATACTAAAAAAACTTCATTACATTTAAGTTAACTATGCACTTTTAATGTGGTATCATTCATGAATGACACTGCCACAATCTACTGTAGACTGTAGTGCTACAAGTAAATGGGACAATCTCTATACCATCTTCTGCTGAAGAGGTCGTATTAAGTTTGCATAGAAATTTAAAATAAATAAAAACAATTTCAAATAAAACCAAAAATCGTCAACTAAAAATAATCGCCGCGACCTCCCAGAAAGCACTTTGCAATCCCCTTGAGGGTCACGATCCCCCAGTTGGGGACCAGAGACACAGGGGGTGCACATCTGAAAGATAACATTTGTGCATGCAAGAGAGAATCCAGAGGGGACAATTTTACTCGCGAGTTGAGCTTGCACAGCACCGATCTTCTGGCATCGCGCACGTGGCCATCACACTACGCCTAGACGAGAAATAAATATAGGAGCACGTTCGAAGCTCTCAAAATTCTTTTCACTTGGCCCAAGCTCGCGACGCGTGCTGACGTAGCGAGGATAAAAAATTCACGACGTCGGAACGATTCATTTTCCTGGCCGTGACCAAGGACCAAACGCGCGTCAGCGTCTGCGTTCAGAGTAATTTGAATCGCGTGACGGGTCGGGCTAGACGCTAGAGGAATTTCCCGTTTTGTTGACTCTCATGTTTCTCTTGGTCTTCGTTCCCCATGTTATTTTCCTGCTGTCCTCTCGACCAGACTAAAACCACGTGGAATAATTTATGAGACGAGTCACCCTCCTTTTTGCGACAAATCGACTCTTTTTATTTCTAGTCTTTATTAGGTTATTGAGAATCGGCACAAAATAAGTTAAGAGAGTTCGCGTGCGTTTCTCGTTTGTCATATGCAACAAGAACGAGTAATAATTTATTTTCTTAAATGGTTTATTGAAATTTTATGTAAATTATCTGCATGTAACGTTTCAGTCACATATTATAAGCACTTATTTGTGTGAAAGTAGTTTTATGCTTTATTAGAGCTGGTTTTACGATCAAGATGGCGGTTTTAGGAGTATGATTTATTGATTTTGCAAAAATTATTCTAGTCTGGATTTATGTTAAATGTTGTACCTATAAATTATTCAAAAAAACTGATACCTGTTTTAATTGCAACTTTGCTAAAAATTGAAACACCTCAGGCAGTTTAAAGTTTATCTACAATTTTGTTTCAATTGCAGCATTATAACTAACTTGTTATTCATTTTTGCGTGATAAAATTAAATTACAGTGTGGTCATTTGCACATAAATCGAACATTGTAAATTGTTTTTCAAATAGTTTCTCCAACATTTACATTTATGATAATTTGGAATCCATTTTAGTAATAAGATTTTATTGTTATTGCTCCGCATAGAAATGCGGTGAAAATGTTTATTCCACGACAAACAATGTATTGCAAATCAATTGCTTGTTATCAAACAAGTTAGTCTGCATTCTCACTACGTATATATAGCTATGTTTATATGCGAGACATTCAAATTCATTAACAAATTAACTGTACATAACAGTAAATAGAAAGTTAAAAACATTGAAATAAAAAGTTTATCTACATTTTGTTATTGGCTATATTTTGAACAACTTCTTAAATTCCAAATAAAAAGTTTAATCAAAAGCTTTTGGAAAACTATTGAAATTATTCAAGTGGGTTCCACGAAACAATATAATTGAATATTATTGACTATTTTACACAAATAGTACATTACAAACAAAAATACAAGTAAAAATAAAACAAGTCTTGTATTAATGTAGAAACTATAAATTATCAAAATAAATATATTTTATTTTTTACATTTTACAATACATAGCTATTCAAGAAGACAGAAACTACACATAGATAATCGAATATATTTAATAATCTGAGCAATAAACCATTAGTTCAGTTCAAATAACAAACTCTTTAATAGAGAACAAACAGTCAAAACAAGAATATTGAAAAACGATTATTATATTTATTATATGTAGCCATTTGATGTGACATGAAACTTGAATTAAAAAAGAAAAAGAAAGAAAAGAAAAAAGAGAAAGATTGAAAATAATCGAGACAATACATTATAAAGTTGAATCGAGATGCAGACACCGCGGCAGCGTGGTCGGAATTTCCATTTAGCCTCCACTTCTGTGATCGCTCGGTAAAATGGATTGCTCTACACCTTCAATCACATGACGACACAGCCGCGACAAACGGAGTTTTCGTAACTCTGAGGGGATATTTTCGAACGAGTTATTCTGGCAATCGGCCCGCCAAACACACGCACCCCTCTGCGATCCAGTATACGTCAACGCTGTCGCTCGTATTTACGAGCTGTTTCACGACTAGCCTCGTTATTGCTCCTCCTTGTTTTCTAACACCGTTCGCGTCTAACGAGATTTTCGGGCACCAAGTAATCATCGTACACCCTGCACCCCTCGTCTACTAGACTTTTATGCTTGTGCCGTTTCCGTGGTTATTTGCCTCGTAAAACGATTGTTTATGCAACTGTGTTATGGTTTCTATGAATACACGAGAGGGTTGGAAAATGAAATACAGGGTGTTTCATAACATGTGGGACCCACTTCGAGAGTTGATTGTGTAGCTGAAAACAATGGAAAAATAACAACAAAAAAGTCATATAAACACATGGCCTATCTGTCTTCGTTTATGAGATATAATGAATTTTATAAACAGAGCGAACTGTTTGTTCAGCCTCTATTTTTATAGACCGTAATAGTTAGGCAGTTTTTAAATCAACATTTTGCGAATAAATGGGTTGGTCGTGGAGGGTCTATTGCATGGCTTGCTCGGTCTTCGGGTTTGAATCCATTAGATTTTCATTTGTGGGGACATTTGAAATCTACTGTATACACAACATCGATTGAAAATGCTGAAATTCTATGAAACAGAGTAGAACAAGGCTTCTAACAAATTCGAGATACACTAGGAATGAGATAGTAACTAGATCAATAAGAAGACGAGTGCAGACTTGTCTTCAAATGCAAGGTGGTCATTTTGAGCATCTTCCATGAAGATAATTAAAACAGAAAATTTATTATATCTCATAAACGAAGACAGATAAGATATGTGTTTATATGACTTTTTTTTCCATTGTTTTTAAACATATAATTAACTCCCGAAGTGGGTCCACATGTTATGAAACACCCTGTACAGTGAATTCAGAAAGTATTTGTACAGCAAGTTTATGTACTATAATAATATACAGAAATAGGATAGAAATAGAATCCACATAAAATTCAAAAATTAAATATACGAATTAAAAGAAGGTTACCATCTAAGCTCAATCTGGAACTTCCTCTTAGCTTTTTAATTGAATTGGTGAGTGGAAGAACAGCCATTGTCACATACAAATATCAAAACTGTGTGTAAAGTGCATAGAGTGACATGTTGGAACCAAATATCTCAGAATATCTATGGTTTTTTTTTTAACTTATACTGTTCTTTTACTCACCAATTCAATTCTTCAGCTGACTAATTCAAACACTCTTTGATTGATGAGCAATGATCTATGAACTAGGATCTTGGAGGCTTGAAGAATTTCAAGTATTTGAACATTACAAGCACTTGGACATCACTAACATCGACAGCTATTACATTAGACTTGAAGAATAAAATGATTTGAACCCTAGGAACAAATCGTCGAACATTGCGTGTCAGGAGGAAGGAAGATGATTTGCAAAACCAACGAAAGATCGTAGCGTTGTGGCGACCGTTTTTACTTTCATCTCTGTTAAATCTCCCGTGACAAGGCAATAAACGATAATTCAAAGATGCTCGCAAAGGATGAAAGCAAGCGTTCCTCCTGAGGAAGGAAACCTTTCACTCTATCGAGGCAGACGTCGCAGGAGAAATTCTGGGATCTAGATTGCGACTTCTCTTCTCGAAGAACGCAACTTTTCCTCGTTTCGTTTTCCCTGTCATTTCGGTTTTCTACTTCTCCCGTTTCGCCAATTTCGAAAACGTTATCTGGCAATGAAAACTTTCGCCACTGCCCTGCGGCGCTACCGAGAACCTGGTACATTACGTTCACCCATTAACGCCTACTCGTTTATCCCAATGATACATGTCCTGATTTCGATTTTTTGTGGTACAGGCAAGCACGTTTACAAGCACTAAGCTTCTTTACACGATTGTTACCAACCTTATTTCAGTGTCTACTAAGTAGACTTGTTCGCAAATAGCACGAAAAATTCAAATGGAAGTGTTATCAAAATGAGGTACTGGGTGTGATTAAGTTGATATGTTGGCAATTAGTAGATATAAGTACTATTTGCACGATATAAATTATTCTTCGTATTTTAGACGTCAAGTCTGGGATAATATTATCAATGGAAATTATTTTGTGGTTAAGGAGAAATATTCTTTTATTTAGTAAAGTAAAGCATGTGTAAGGTATATTATCTTTGGACAGTGGGTGTGGCAAGTAATATGCAGAGATAGTCAGAGGAAAATTTAAAGATGATTTAAGTGATTCACAGGCTTGTTCGTATATAGGGTGACTTATTTGAAATTTCGTATGTAATTATCTTCTAAACTATAGCTCGTTTCAAAAAATGTTTTAAATGAAATGTCCACCTAGAGAAAATTTGTGATCATTTAATATGTCTCCTCCGAATCAGGATAAGTATTATTTAAAATATTTTGTGAAACAAATTATAGTGTAGGAGATAATTACGTGCAAAACTTCAAATGGATCACCTTGTATATTTAGAATATTAATCAATTATGTAAACTACTGGAGTATATTATTTCTTTTATCAATTCCATGTCAAGTTTTAACATAGAACTTTTGCTCAGTTTTTTAAAAATTTTATTACAAAAAAAGTAAGTATTATATTATCACAGTTTTGAATGTATAAATTTAATAAATTTTAGTGGATGAATTCGTGAGTAACTGTATACATATTTCATCCCCCACAAAAAGTGTCACAAATTGAATACATAAAACTCTTAAGAAGGGTGAAATATTTATCATTCATGAACATAGAATAAAATTATTTACTAAACAACTAATGTTGGAAAGAGGAATAGAATTGTGTACTTATTTACTTATTCTACAGGATAGATCCTTTGTTATTCATATACATACAAAGAATATGACAATAATATCGATAAACCTCTGACTCAATGCAATCTGAGAAACGATAAGTCTTTATTTATCACATCGTGGTAGATAGTTCATCATTTAAACATTTTATGTATCATTTCTCTGTGTATACTATTCAATTAAATTATATCACGTTGAAGTTGAAAGTTATTAACACGTATTTTGTTTATTTCCAGGGTGGTTTCGCGAGAGTTTACCTGATGACTGATGTCAGCAATGGAAATCAATACGCTTGCAAAATTATTCCGAAGAATCGAATGCAGAAGATTCACATGCAGAAGGTTTGTAAACATTCTAATAAATTTTGTATACAACTTTCAATTTTATACCTATGATTTCGTACCTCTACGAGAAAAATGTCACAAGTCACTTTTATTCAATTTTCATTCAATTTCATGGAGTACCTTTTAATATTTTTATTTACCAACATTTTTAATTTTAGGTAATAGATTACATGTAGAGTAAACTTTAGTCAGAAATTTCCTTTCTATTCTTCCCAAAAATTTTATATTCCCGAACTTTGACCATTTTCTAGTGGGGGTACGATACAATCATTATGCTATCTATTTGTATTTATATAAAAAAAAATATTTAGCACTATCTGAAATGGTTTTTGTGTATCTAGTATCATCGTTAGAAAATCACAATACATTTCAAATTTTTTCTTCTTTACTTACTCGCATGCCTCTAGTTATCCAAAAATATCTTACGTTCAAAACTTTCCTTCATCGACACACATAAAAGTGAAATTCCTTTTCGAAATTTGCGACAGTCACTTGATTCCATTTTAAAACGCTGCGCGAATCGATTGGATAATTCTGAAGTCTGAAGTCCCCACTCATCGTTAAATCATAAAGCTATTAGTAACGTTCTCCTATTCGATATAATCTTGAGATCTGTTACATAAATATGTTATAATAGGCACATATACATGTATAATTTTCACTTTTTAGAAAGCAACACGAAGTAGAAGAGAACGTAATGATATTCACGGTACTTTAACCTCGTTAGGACCTATTCTTTACTTTGCTAATATGCATACATTTAGCGTTAGTCTCGTGTATTTGAAGTATTTCGCAACAAAAGAACGCGAGTAAAATAATGGGCAGAGAAAGTTAATGTATAAGCCATTTGTTTTTGCACCCCTGACATTGTACCATACATTTTCATCGGTGCTCTGTAAGTTTTCTTCTTTTTTATCAGTATACGTATACATATAGAAAGTACATCTATTAAGGTATAATTTACTGTATTCAGTTTTTAATTTTTACCTAAATTTAGGGTTAGTTAAAATATTTACAATTATTTGGTCAAGTTGACTAGATTGGACCAAAAGTAGTTGCTTGCATCGAACCAATTCAATATAGGCAATGGTAGAACGTGACAAAAACAGTATTATTTTAAAGGGAAGAAAAAGATTCTGAATGGTTTTGGATGTATTTTAAACCTTGTTCAGATTAATCACGTTATTTGAATTTCAGTGGGCCAATTTGACCAATGTGAACGTGTTATTTTACTTTACTTTGAGATATCCTTTCAAGCTTCAAGCAAAGTTGTTGACGTCCTTTCAAGTTCTCCTTGCCTTGAAACACACATTGATTGATGCGAACTGTACCATGCAAGGCAAATTTCTAGGTCAAATTATCTATCAAAAATGCATGTTTTGTTTGAAAAATTCATAACCAAATAACCAGCACACATCACTTCTTTTGACGCCATTTTTGTTATTTTTGTGTGGTAACTTGAATTCAAGTAACTTGACTTGTATGAATATAAACTTGACATCAAACTACATGAATACAAGTGGTTTGAATTTAAATAACTTGTTTAATCTGAACGAGGCTTTATGCGAAGAAATCGAGGAAGAAAATACGATAAAGTGCATAAAATATTTCATTTTGGATTCATACACTATGTATAGGAACAAATACAAAATTTTAAAAATATTCTTGCTCAGATTATTAACTTCTACTACAAGATTTTGCAAATTAGGAATGCTGAAATCTATGTAAAATATGTTGTAAAGTTATCAAGGAAACTTACAATTAATCAATTTTACACTTCAGTCTAGCGATCCAATTTAGGAAACCAAAGGTCTCCCAATTATAAAAAAATTGTTGCCCAAGTTTTTACATTATATTTTAGAAAAAGTCAATTATACTATCTTAAAAGCATAAGCAGTACCATTTTTCCCTACTATCTCTTAAACATTAAAAGCATCTTATTACCAGCTTACAGTAAAGACTGTTTTAGTGGTTCAATTTCAGCAATCTTCCCCTATTAACTATTTTAAGTTTTCCAGGTGTTATCAGGCGATTGCAGGATTAATAATGACCCTCTTTCGTTGCTCTGTAGATCGCACGTGAGATCATGATCCACAGGGAGCTGAATCACGTGAACGTTGTTCAAATGCATCACTACTTCGAGGATAACCTTAACGTGTACATGCTTCTGGAAGCCTGTCCTCGAAAGGTATCGTATGTCCCGTCCTGTACGTACCTACCTGCCTCTGCACAGTGTTTCCTACGATACATTCTCTATACGCTCACAAGAATTTCCCAGCCGTCTCCTTTCGAGCCGGCCCCTAGATCCCCCGTCGTATTCGAAGAATGAGAGAAGTTCGCGTACCTGCCTAGATAGAGCCTCTCCTCCGACCAAGGGACTCCGTCAGAAAGATCAGCGAGAGGCTCGCTCGAAGGTCCGACCTTACATCCGATTGTGCAAGGATTTACAGGCCATTTGGAGAAATAGAATTGCCTCGGTGCTTAGTTCCCTTGGCAGCTCCACGAATTATGCGTTCGGAGATTTCTTTGTCATGACCAGGCTGAGGATGTTCGTGCTGTCATGGGGAAAGTTAAGTGCGCGAAAATGGTACGAACTGCACGTAATATGCAAAAATATGGGGTGAAAGACTTAGTTCTTGTTGTTTCATGGACTGACTCCGATATGGTTGCGTGGCTTTTTATTTATCGACCAGAAGCATATGTTTTTCTTGTTATTTAACATTATTTAATGGTTACTTGAAGATGAAATTTGATGACTCTTGAACTTTTTTCTGTTTCCTTATTTCTAGTTGGAAATTTGTTTATTTGGAGATAATGTTTCGGGAGCAGTTACTGTCACCCAATCACTATCACTCATAATTAGATATTACATAGAAAAAATTAGAAAATTCATGAGGTTAGGTAGTTAGTCTCTTTCATGATGTTTCAGTTATTTCAACACTTATATTTTATTGTATTCATCAAATGTTCCATGACAGGTTTGTCCTTCGTGTCCAATGATTTCTTGCGTTATTAAGGAAGTGTCTTTATTGAAAATAACGGAAACAATAAGCTTAATGCTTTTTCTGTTTTATAATTCTTTTATTGGAAACAGGATTAGATAAAAATTTATGTGATGTTAGCTTCATATTGTGAACAATATTTGTTGCTTCAGTAGAGAACCAAGTTATTAAAAAATTATTGATGCTTTCATACACGTATATTGTATACTTCACAGTATTTCAGAAAATATAGAAACTTCGATAACGCTACAAGTAATAAACTAACACTAGATACTACTTTTCGAATAATTGAAAATTAATTGGCGTCAAAGAAAAATGAAATATCCAATTAAAAAAAAAAGATTAAGATTGTCTCGAATTGTTTCCATCTTTTCCTGAAAGTTTCATGCAATCAATTTTCTTTTCTCATAACTTGAGGAATTATTTTGTACATTGAGTGTACTTAATACTTAACACATTGACTGCCACGTAAAGTCACTAAAAATTTAATTACAATGGCACTGATTTCAACTAAAAGGTAGAAATTAATTTTGTTTCATTTTTATATTTATTTCATAGTTTCTCCTTTTGTAATAACTGTTTCTATACTTTTCTATTAATACCATTTATAACTGTGCAAGTTATTGTTACTCACAATTACATAAAAACAGTCACCCATACATGGGTGTCATGGCAGTCGATATGTGAAACCATATAAATTATTTACATACACTCAATAGCTATATTAATTATCTCTGCTTTAAATAATTCCAATGTTAAAAAGCATTCCAGCGTTTCTTTATAAATAAAATTTCATCGAAACTAATTACACACCTTTCGCGCAGTTAATGATTTAAATTATTGGTATCCTTCTTGCATCGGTAATTACGTTAATAAAAACTTATAAGTGACTGTAACGTTGTCCTTGGTAAAGTACTGATTTCTTTGTCGAGTTCAGTTCACGGGAAAGGCGGTTTCACGCGGTTGCCAAGGAATAGAATTTTTTCGCCCACTATTCGAGTCTTTACCGTGTAATATTGTAAATCAATTGGATACGTGAAATCTTGACATCGCCTTTTCGTACAGCCTGAAAAGGGAACAAGCACTTGCACTCTCCGCGACTGATCTGTCCACTTGTTTGTACCGTTAGGACATGCTGGACCGTCAACTAATCGCTCGTTTATTTCTCGCTCCTCGAATCCTCAGCGTCACGAAGACTACGCGCGATAAATCGTTGGAAGGACTATTGAAGCTATTGATATTGATAGCATCCGTGTTTCGGGGAAATTAGTTACTAGAGAATTAGTTATTTTATTTATATTGAAACTTGAATTTCATCGCATAATATGTGCAGGATTTGAATTTTGAAATTCAAAAATAAGTTCTAAATTAAGTAAAATTTAAGGACGTCTTTAAGACGTCTCCGTGTTATATGGGTTAGAGTTTTAATATACAGGGTGTCCAAGGTAAAGCAGACAATCTAAATATCTCCTCTATTTTTAATAATACAAAAATCTAAAAAGTAAAAAGAAATACATAAGAGCTTGTTCTTCTGTGATATTCATCCTTCGAAATTATTCAAATTATGTCATGAACCATTTTCAAGAACAGAGGAAATATTTAGGTGATCTGCTTCAGCTTGGACACCCTATATTTAAAACAATGTATTTGTCTTCCTTTGGAACGATTATTATATTTTCTTGAAGAAGTTTCTATTTCAGGAAAATAAATATTTATTTGTGTTATTATGAATCTCAATGGATACATGACTATGGCGCGAAGATTTTTAGCGCCAAATTTAAATTGAGCGGCATTGGTTTTCACTAATATAATTAGAACGTAATTCTTATTATTCCTCTTTCCCTTTATTTCGATTTCCATTTTAATCTTTGGTTTGCAGAGACTTTTTACACTGCAGCGGAAGGGATTGAACGAAATTATAGTCTTACAGAGGACTCTGAATTATAGAGCTTTAATGTACCGAGGATTGTCCATACCTCATTTCAAGAAATTGATACTTCTTGCAAAACGCATTTGCTATAATATACGGCCGCCTTCATTTCACCGAGACCAAGTTGCGTGTTTGCAAGGGCAGTTGCATGTTCGATCAAGGCAATAATTTATTCGTGGCGTGAAAATGAAATATTCCTTGAAACAAAGTAGCAACGCGTTGAACAGTACATTAAGAAGGCTGTTTGGTTGTGAAAAAGGCATAATTTTGATGATTTTCTATTACTTTTTTCTATTAAAAATTTTTTCTATTAAAAATTGTTTAAACAGGTCAATATGTACATATACAGGATGTTTCAAATGTAAACCGATAAATACTTTTAAAACATAATTTTGTGAATTGGTTTGAATTGGCTAAAACTTCAGTGGTATCTTGGAGTACGTATTTAGTTCTTTGATTTCTGTAAAAACTAAGTGCTACTTTTAGCAACTGTCTTGTAATATGGGTTTAGAATTGGTGGAACCTCCGTGGATGGGCCACCGTTTCAATAATTCCATTTAATAATTCAATTCCTATTTTAAATATTTCGAGTTTGTAAAGAAAATAATGTTCCAAGGTCTAGGTTATAACGTTACTCATTTTCAATGATTTGTACACTTTCGAATTAAAACATAAATTTTTCGCGGTGAGACAGCCCTTTTAACACTCTGTGTGTCGTAAATTTCTTTCCTCGACACCTCGGGTCAAGATAATCGCTTTTTCTTCGCTGCGATTGCGTCTTTTAAATTAATTTATACCCTCGCTGCTTGCGCGTAATCGCGTGTTCTTCCTTCTTTGCAATTATTGTTTCCTTGAACGGTTAATGGAACTCCGTTTCGCGCGAACGTTTTTCGTTCGAAGCGCTTTCAAGAAATGATAAACTTATGCATTTGAATGTCCTTTGATCCTTGCAAGATGATTTCTTCTTCAAATAGTTCTTCTGCTACAGCAGTATGTCTGCGTTTCGAGGGACGAACTGTTAATCGAATAATTAATAGGAATTAAAAAGCGGGATTTTATTCGAGAAATGTACGGCGTGTTTTCATATTTCGTCTTATTGAAAAGAGTAATAGATTTCGCCATAGCGTATAATTCTTAGATTAGGAAATTATAAAATAGAATTATTTGCAAAAATTTGGAATTTTTTGAAACAACGAAGAAGGTGACTTCATAATTATTATATTTACTTTTCCAAGATGTATAGTGTCTTCTTTCACACGTCACTAGTATGAGTAATATTAATTTAGTATTTAATATTGGTGTAATTGTATTAAATCGAATAGTAAAGAATTTTCAATGAAGTCTAGCAGAACAAACTCAATTTGTTTTATAATTTAGAGTGAATAAAGTAGATTATGATTGTAATATTAGAATATCCTTAATGTTATTTGTTTCATATTCTTGTAATATTGGAAAAACTATGAATTTTGATTTTGCAATATTAGAAATTATTATAATATTCAACAAATGTGAACATTATCCTATATTATATTCAACAAATATTTTGAATATTATCCTAATATCAGAATTTATATCATGAAAAAGTCACGAGGCAGATTGATAAACACAACACTATTCATCCTAAAAATTTTACGATGATTTACAAAATTACCTAAAGAATATCAGCAAAACCATTTATTGCAAATAACGAGTACTATTCTTCAGACGAATTGTTTAAACAAGACAACTTTTGCTAGATAATTCTATGTCTTGGGTAATGTTATTTATTTAGTAAATAATTTTCTACTATGCCCATGACTAATTCTTTTATTTTTCCTCAAAAGAATACTTTTTTTAGTTGTCTCACTTTCGAAGAATATATTATTGTTACAGTTAAATAATCTTAGTATTTGAAACTCTATTACCATACAAAATTTCCCTAAAAGATGAAGTTAGTGCAATGCTCAAAAATTTTTCCCCTTGAAAGATGTATCGTAGATTTCGTGCAGAGTTACCTCGATTATACACAAGAAAACATTTAGAAAAATCATGTCTTCTTTGTTTGACAGAGTTTGATGCACGTGCTGAAGTATCGTGGCAAAGTAACAGAGCCGGAAGCAAGGTATTACATGAAACAAATGGTTACTGGCGTTGCGTATATTCACTCTCAGAAGGTAGTTCATCGAGATTTGAAGCCTGGTAACATGTTCCTATCGGATCGTATGATCGTCAAGATTGGCGACTTCGGATTGGCGACGAGGCCTGATGATCAGCGCAGGCGAGTGTAAGTTCTTCCATTTTAATTACTATCATACCTACTTATTTCCTATTGACACTAAAACTGCTAAGGACAAGGTATATCCATTTTTAATGTTATGCCAAAATTACAAATTTTTGCAAAAGTACGTAAGTCACAAAAATAATGTTTATTCATATTTTACAAAATTTTATTTAGCGTTAATTGAGATAGAATTAAGAGTAGTCATAGAATAAAGTGTTTATAAGAAATAATTGTATCAGTCATTTTGACTGCTTTAGTAGGTTTAGTGTTTAGTAAGGTTTATTTACTTAATATTTAATTTATTGTATTGTATTGTATTGTTCAATGACTGGCAATAAGATATTTTCTTGTATTGTATTGTATTGTTCAATGACTGGCAATAAGATATTTTCTTGTATTGTATTGTATTGTTCAATGACTGGCAATAAGATATTTTCTTGTATTGTATTGTATTGTTCAATGACTGACAATAAGATATTTTCTGTTATTTTTGTAATGGAAAGAATGGATAGTTTTTAATGTCTAGAAAAACCCAACAGTATTTTTTGAATAGTTTAGGTAGTAAATTCAGTTTTTCTTTTTAATTAAGTGAAGCTTGAAAAACTTAATGGCAATGTTTATTCATTCTGGTTTCACAACTCTTCGGGGACTTCGGGTACCTTTACCTAACTGGGTACCTTTAATTTGATATTAAAGTGCATAATACTGACGATACACGCAGAAGAAAAATTATACGTTTTCGTTACGGCTGAGTAAATTAAGAAAACAACGATTACATGCAACAGCTTCTGAGTACTTCTCATGTGCTTAAAACACTAATTTATATTCAGATTAAATTTGACATGCAACCGGTTCCTTGTAATTGCTAGGTAAATGTTCCTTTGCTTTCGTGTTTTATCCCTCGTTTTATTATACGTGCCTCACTAATCTTATAACACTGAATCAAAGAAACACCTGTTTCAAAAATAATTATTTGATTTGCTTGCACTCTTTAAATACTTAGTATTCATCATAAAAAGACTTTATATATTCAAATATGTACATCTTTCAGTAAATTCCTTCTTAAACTTATGGAAGAACGTAATAACTTTCGTCATGGCGCATAGTTCAGTAAATTTCTTCTTAAAGCGATGATAAAATTGAATAATTTTATTACATGAAGTCTGTTTAAAAATATCTACAATACTTAAAGATACCAAATTACTCTCTGCAGTCATAAAGAACAGAAATAAAAACAAACTCTTTTGAGATGTCTATTTATAATATATGAAATATCAATACGTAGATATGCAATGTCAAATTATACTTTGTTTCTCAATGAAAATACGTAGACACTCAACGATAAAAACTCTTGTTGAAAAATCTCTTGCTAAAAATGAAAAGAACAACTTCTTCCCAAAGAAGAACACAGCCAGTGTCTGCGTAATATTAAAGAAACGAATAATCAACCCCATGCTTCACCTAACTGTAAATGATATCGTAAACAATTCATTTATATGCACAGGACGATATGCGGAACACCGAATTATATTGCACCGGAAGTGTTGTATAAGCAGGCGTACAGTTACGAAGCGGATGTTTGGGCGCTCGGATGCATACTTTATGCCCTGCTGGTAGGGCAACCACCTTTTGACACCGCGACACTGAAGGAGACTTATGCCAGGATATGTAACAATCACTATCGAGAAGTCGACGACACGATGGCGAGTAGGAGTGGGCAGGATCTCATAAAGTGGCTTCTACAGCCGAACCCTGAGCTGAGGCCGTCCTTGGAAAGAGTGAAGGAACACGCTTATCTCACCAAGGAATATGTACCAACTTCTTTGCCCCATACCTGTTGCTACCAAATGCCTCACGCCTCGATAATCGATCCCATGTCGTCGCCTTACTCGAATTCCACCACTTCTAGAAACCAGAAGTTCAATAAGAGTCAAGTACGTTTAGAGAAATGCTATTGCTTTACGATTACATAGTTGTGTATAGTTATAGTAAAGTCTTTCATACACGTACTGAACTAATAGCTTTGATGAAAAACGTGCGGCTGGATCATCCAAAAATCTTTTGCCTTCAAGATGATTCTTCAATGGCCACATTCCGACGATTAAAGAAAGCAATTCGCAGGAAGAGGTCTGGTCTTTTCTCTAAAGATGAGAACTGTGAATCTTCTTCACGATAATGTCTGGTTTTACTCTGCACTTTGAACGTAGGAATTTTTGCAATCGTTTCACTGGAATATAATGGAACATACTCCATATAGTGCTGATATGGCACCATCTGATTTGCAATTTTGCGTTTGTTTGAGCCACTGAAGAACCATCTTGGAAGAAAAGGACTTTTAAATGATGCAGTTGTACAATTATATACTGCTATCCGAGTATTTATTATTAATATTTGATATCTTTATCTGTAAATGACCAATTGATTTATGTTTCTCGAGATTGTTGGCAATCTGCACTGATAGCAAACCTATCACTTTTTATAATTTCAAAACGATTAAATGGCAATAAAACGATATCGTTTCTTATTGTCACATTTTGTACATCATTTCGTATTTTCGTCTCTTTTCGATCCAGTTAAATTGAATCTTAAATTGAATCATGTATTTCCAAAAAACTATGTATATAATGTACATATACAGTTTTTACTATATCCAATACACATTTTAGATATCAGACTTCAATAATTTTACTATTCTTTCTACTACTAATGAGACATTTACTCTTCTGTACACAATTAACAATAATTTAATTTCCTCATACTTATACTTGTTTCAAGTCAACAAATTACTAATCACTAATATTATTAAATATTTTTCGTGTGCCTATAGGTGTTGCCAAACATGTTATCACAAGATGGGTCAAATCGATATCAACAACAAAGTATGCACATGCCGCAGTCCCAGCAACCGCAGCACCAGCAGCAACATCAGCACCCAAATAATCGATCTCAGAAAAATCTACGAAAGGAGTCGAAAATAATCAGCTGGCTGGCCAGAAAGCTTCCGAAACTTCCCAAGTTCAAGCAACGATTGAGCAGTGTTCTTTGTCCTGATCACAAGAAGATGGGATACGTGGCGCAGAGCGTGCAAATGCACCGTGCATTAGAGGCGTGCATTACCGAGATGAAACACAAAAATATGTACCAGAATCCTCCAGCTGTCGAGGATGTTGTACCTCTGTTCATCACCAAGTGGATAGACTACTCGAATAAATATGGCCTAGGTTTTCAACTGTCTGACAAGTCTGTTGGCGTTCTTTTCAACGATAATACCAAGATTAGTTACACACATGACAAAAGGTTAGTATTCCTTCTTTTAATGGATTCGTAGATTTTAATTCTTTAAACTGAATCGTGGCGAAAAGAATTTTATAGTTGTAATCTTATCATTTAAAGAAAGCCATATTTCAAAGGGGGATTTTGTTTTCTTGGCAGAAAATAGAGGAATACTTTTTCATTATACAGTAAAAATTTCAAATCAGTGGATTGAGTACTTCTTTAAAATTATCCCAACAAGCGAAAACAGGGACATACTGGTTGAGGAGAAATATAGACGAAACATGTAATACAATCTTCCCCCCAAAAATATTACAATCACTTGAACATAAATATAATAAAAACTTACAGAAAGACAGAAAATAATCGACTATATTTATAGTTTTACTAATAAAAAATTTTTAAAAAGTCGATTATTTACAAAGACAAAAGAAATAGATTCCCCTCTTAAAAGCTTCTAAAACCTAAAAAAATGAAATTTATAGTACATAGATAGATTACTTCACAAAAGTAAAAATTGAATTACTAATTAACTAATTACGCGTGAGATTAAATGGTAAAGGGTTAAGGGTATTTGTTCAATTCAGTTGTTTTAATAAATGTTTCCATTTGCAAAAAAGGGTGGAGTACATGACTACCGAGGACGAAGTAACGAAATATCATAGAGAAGAGGATGTCCCAGCTGTCCTGCAGAGAAAGCTTGAACTCCTGCAACGGTTCACACATTACATGGATAATTATATGACTGAAGGTGAACTATCTTTAAAAAAATATACCGTTAATTTTATATTTTTAGTATGATATTAATTTCCTGTAAAGAGCTTTTGCATACATTTTTCTGAAACATGTGCACCACCTAAATTAATTTCGCGATCTCACATTCTCTCAGAGTTTTATCAGGTAATGCACCATGTTTCTACTACTGACAAAACTAAATCTACTCTTGATCGATTTCCTTTTAGTGACTTCGTGCTGCTTCACTCATTACGATAACCTTGGACAGAAACTTTTGCTCACATCATCCGTAATCGTGTAAATAAGACCATTAGTCACATGCGAGTTACGTGTAGCCAACTTGTTAAAGGCTTCCTTCTTACATGTGGTACATCGTTGATACTTATAAAGCCTAATAAATCACAATCATGAACTACTTTTTCGATAAATTAACATCTAAATAAATAAATTAATTAATTAATATCTACAACCAAAGGAATGCAAGTGACGTTTTCCTAATATACATGTGGCACAAATTGTCGTATATTCCTTAACAATTTCCCTAACAATCAAAAGTTTCACTTATAGACTTTCTGATACATGACATTTTTTATTATTTATTTTTACTTGCAGAACATACTGCTGAAGTATGCACGAAAAAATGTGGGATACTTTGTGTAATAAAATATTCCCTACTTCTTGACCCTCTGTCTTGCAACCAGGGTCGTTCACGACTAGACTATTTTTATTTTCGAACTTTCTCCTGCCTTGTTTAAAAAAAATTAAGGTTATAGATACTATCTACTACCTAACAACCCCCACCTTCCTTGTCCCAGGCCTCGCAAAACCTTAATCTGACCCTAGCTTTAAGTGCTTTCGAGATTTCGACGTTTCGAAAAACCCATTTCCAGTATTTATTTAAATAAGAAGGGAGACCATAGGTCTCCAAAGGAGACTTTAGTCTAAATTTAATGACCCTGTTCAAGGTGGTGAAATCAAGGAATACAGAGTCGCCCCGAAGCAGTCGAAGAACGTGTGTGTGCCGCGAATGCGACGGTGGCTGAGAACTGACAAGACCATTGTGATGGAACTGACAGTGCCTCTGTTGCAAGTGAACTTCTTCGAGGACCACACGAAGCTGGTAGTCTCGCAGGAATCGCTTAGTAGAGGATATTTGATTACGTACATCGATACAAGTAGGCGTACGTCTTCTTATTGGTTGAACGACTTACGAGACTTCGGCTGTGCACCGGACCTCTATGAACGTCTGTACTACGTGTGCAAAGTGTCCAGGGAGTTCGCGGAGCTGCACAATAACACGATCGCTTGACCATCGAAGGCACAGCGAAAGGTGCAGCGCTCATCGAAGGGCTGAGATTCGTTTGACAAAGGTGACTGTGTCTTTTTAGCTGCACTCGTGTAGCATCTAAATTTTGTATTTCTTTGTTTCCCCCTTTGGAAGTTATCTAGAGTAATTTGTTGAATTTTGTAGCATAAGGGAGAGATCGGTCGGTGACCAGTTTTTTTTTTTTAATAATCATTGTTGCATAAATTCTGTTGTAATATAAGAGTACGCGAAGGATTTATTTAGATTGAATTAATCGGTAATATTTTATTTTCATTTTATTTTCTGAGGAACAAATGGAATTTATTTAATTTTGATGGAGAATCAAGTAAAGTACGACATGTGTTGTTATGGAATCGTAAAATAATATTTATTATTTTATTAAATGACTTTACTTGATATTTAAGTTTCTTTTTTATTAGATAAAACGATATTGCATTTATGAGAATGTGATGGTTGCAATGCTGGCAGGAGTCCCATTTCCATTTTGAAAAATTTTTGAAATATAATAAGGATAGAATATTGAGGAATGTGCATACAGTATGCACTTGATAAAATATTTTATTATATAATGTTAATACAAGAAATATCTAAAGATAAGTACTAATTTTACATCGTAGTAAATATTTTTCTACCTTAAGATGAATAAAGTGAAATAGTTTGTAGTATATGAGCCGAAGAAGTTGAAAACTGAAAAAAATAATATAATTTTGTAAAAGTGCTTTACCATTATATAGAAAAAGCTCTAGTACTTGTTAAGTTATTTCACATGGATGCAATTAAAAAAATGGTTATTATTCAAGTCTCGCTAATTCAATTCGGAGACTTAGCAAAAATTGAAATGCTTTGAGTGCAGCTAAGTAAAAGACATTGTTGAGTGAACATGCAAAGCGTCAGCTTTAAAACATTGATACTGTTCAAAGCTTCTTATGAACCAAGTTGTCATAAAAGTGTATTTTTAATAACAATATGACTGATTATGAGTCATTGGATCTCCAATTAACACACTTGAAAACAAACATTTTGCTTAGAAGCTCTAAACAGTATTAATTATAAAAATGTGAGTTACAAAAGTACACCCTGTTCAAATGTTCGCGATCGATTATTTCTTTTACAAAGTATAACGAAGTTGTGATAGATTATGTTTTGTACACGATTAGACAGAATCAGCACATAGATCAAAGAAAATCGTCGATACAAACTTCCAGAATGAGGGACACAATTTTACCTCGTTTCTTTTCTCGTTCCTAGATATGTTTTGTAAACACTAGGAATTTCCATAGTGCTTTTAGTTATGGAATATCATAAACAGTACCATAGTAAGGAGGTTCACGCAGGGTTTAATTTCGAATCGTGCAGTAATACCCCGAGCTACGTTCTCCAAATTAACATTAATTCAAATTGAGCCTTTCGATTTGCAATGCTATTAGAATTTCTGCAAGCAATTAATTCATTCACCCAGGAATTAGTCCAGAGTTACCTAAACATAACGTTATTAAAAAAACATGAATTATAATAATAGATACTATATAAGCGTTCATTAAAAGAAAAAGTTTACAAAGGTCTGGTGCACTCTAGTGTTGTAAACATTTCAATTTTTTCAATTTTCAAAATATTGTAGAATTTATATCAGAAGGGAGAAATAGAAACAGAAAAATATTAAGTTAATTTTGAGATCTCCTTTTATAACAGTTAGGTGAAAAAACAGAATTCCATAAAAAAGAAAAAAAATAGCAAATTAATGGCTTTGACATTCTGAATGCAATTTTTTCATTGTTTCATTCTGTTTTAAGCTTTGAGTTCTGTCTCAAACTGTGATTAAGTTTTAGGTCCCTGATTCAATACATGGTCACTGACTATGAAGCTCGATCACGTTTCGAGACAAAACTACATGCTATACTTTACTTCTATAATCGTCTTTATTAAGCAAAAGTCTTCCTTTTAATATAATAAAATCCCAATATCATAGACGTTAACATAAAATACATAAAATATAACTTCTATCTCGACTTACGTCTTTTTGAATTTCACATGAATTATTCTGAAACCTATTTGAATGTAATTTCGGGGTATTACTGTATTCGTAGTTATGTCGTTAACAATACACGCACAGTAGTTTAAAGTTCTAACAGTTTCTGAGTGCCAGAGTGAACACAATATCGTGTATGCATATAGAAGAATGAAAAATGGTGAAATGAAAAATTTCGATGATGATCGACGCATGTGGAAGTTACAAGGTATGTTTATAGAACTTCTAAAAAGTGATCATTTCTATTTTTAGTAAACATTTCGAAATTACTTTTCTTCGTATACATTTCTATTGTATATGATTTTTATATCGTTATAAAGCCTTAATATTCTGTCTTATTGTTAATATTGCATTAACATTTTTTAATACTGCATTAATTGAACTCTTTTGTTTCACAAAGCTTAAGAGGCTAATACCTATTTTCTAGAGTTTGCAAATTATAAGATAAACTTTTAAACAGATGCAGTGTTTGCATTTTGTATTCTTTTTTCGATGTAATGTTTTGAGTTTCCCGAGTCATACTTATGGATCAACAAACATACAAATCATGTGATAACACTTGGAAATCATATATCGATTTAACTCTATCTGTAACAATGACAATTAATTTAGCATACTTCCAAGAGGTCTTCACCAATTGATAAGCTGTCGAGAGCATTTTCTAAAGACAAACACTTGTTTTCTATACATAGATGATAAATCGTAGTCAAATATTCTTACTGTAGTGAAACGTTAGATTGAGGCTGTCCAACTTCATGCCTTGGGTCAATGTTATGTAATAAAACTGTACAATGTAAAATAGTAGAACGATATTACATAAGGCGTATTTAAGATTATGCCAAATGTATCCAGAGTAATCAGGTGAAACTTTATATTAATATCTGACTATAGTAGCCAACATACTTTGTAATAACAGCAAAGGAATACTTATAAGCGACAAAGAAAAAGGAAATTTGTTCTAAAACGAAGCTTTCATTAAATAAGACACTAGAGCTAGTTCAGATGATGCAATTTTTTGACTGATTCGATAATTTTGTCGACTCGATAATAATTAGATTGCAGATTTTTATGCAATTTGATATTATTATAAATACAGTTAAAGAAGGGGAATCAATATGAAAATTTAGTTTATATTTCAAACACTACAATATTAAATATATAGAGTTAACAAAAATATTCGCAATATGGATAAGTTTACAAACAGTTTATTATCCAAATATTGTTAAGCTATTGTTAAGCTATTAAAGCTATTAAATGTCCTAATACCTAAACGTTTAAGGTGTCAAATGTCCCAGTCAGTGAACAACTTAGAATTGTATATTCTAATACTTTAACTACATGATCCCAGAAACTGGGGATACTATTTCATGACACTAATTTTTATTTTTAATTAGGTGTACCTAATACATCAGAATTTAAGTCTAAGATGGAATAAAATTAACGTTAATGTTTAGGTATCACTACATGATCAACTAATGGGACATTTACCTAAGTTTGAGCCTTATTTTTCAAATTCTGTATATTTTAAATATTATACGAATTCTGTAATTGTTTACATGTTTAAAATTTTCAAAAATACATAAAAATCTGCAGGCTAGTAACAACCGAAGACAGCGTGCACACATTTCTGTTTTATAGAAAACTCTGTTTTATTTCAGCTCAATTTTTGATGAAAATACGGAATCACGTGAACGCTGCTTTATTATCGCTTCTGCAAAATTACCAAATCGGTCAAAAAATCGCATCGTCCAAACTAGCTCTAGATTGTACTAAGAAAAAAAACGTCTAAACAATGCCAAACATTCGTAATTCAAGTGCCTATATTAAACGAGAGCCTGTAATCTCGTAAATTTAGATTTTGGATCGATTTGCTTCGCAGCAGCTTCGTTTCTAGAAAAAGCACCGTGAGATTGAGAAGATGAATGAAAAGGTGAACCATCAGACTGAAAATAGAAATTAAGGGCACCTATTGGACGGCCTTGTCGTATATTATTCCAAATTGTGTCTATCGTTTAATGCTGACAGCAATGAAAACGTAACGTTAAGTGGACCAATTGGATTGGTTTGAAGGCGACGTAGTACAGCTTCGTTGTTCTTGGAATGATCGTGGTACATGCACACACGTTCGAGTTAATCTATCATGACTGTTCCAATTATAAAGAATTAGGGATGCGTAGCATTTACTGAAACAATGTCGACGGTATGCAAGAAAGACTTGTGCTTTGGTAAATTTGGTGCCAAACGTTTTGATTGATCGTTTCGCGTGACGGACACGTATGGCGTGCGACTCATTTGTTAATCGTTAGACCTTGTAAATATTTGAGGATTCGTCTTTGAGTTAGAATTTAACATTAGAACTAATAAACTATTCCTATCTCACGGGAAGTCCCTTTGAATACATTGCCTCCAATGCTTTCCAGGGGACTTCTCGTGGAACACATATAGTACGTCTATTTTTATTGCAGTGCCAAAATTACAGACGTTTCTTCTGTGTTCCAAGAGATATTGAAAATTGATAAATTTCTTCACAGAAAGGCGTAATTAATTGTTGGTAAAATTCGATAATTTTAAGAGAAATATAGTTTGATCGAAGACATCTCTTTTTTACAAGGACTAATTAAAATAACGAGAATAATGAGTTATCAGATTCTGCTTCGTACGAATCTGAATAATCTGTGAATTGGATGGCAATACGTACATATTAACATACGCGATGTATATAGATTCGAATCGTGTTTATACTGTACCGTTTTCCACGTGCTTTTGATACGGTTCGATGCATAATTGTTTGAAATTATCGCTCGTTTGACACCTCTGCGGTGAAATGCTAAAAATTAGGCAGGTGCGATTTAGGTGCTAATCGTGTCGACTCGATTTTCAAATCACACGTGTTCTATTATTATAGTATGTTAGCTATAGTTGGTTCAGAAGTATAGCATAGTCGTGCAATTAATTAAACTAAAAACCTAAAATGAACATGTTTGGGGATTAAGGCAAGTGAACTGAGAGGAATATTCGAAGATGAAGGCTTTAGCCTCTTGCAGGACCACGATCAGTTATCTGTCTGTATTAGATGACAGTTCTACTGGATGCCTCAATTTACCACGATATATTTTTAGGCAAACTGTACAGGGTGAGTCATTTAAATATTTTACCTAAAATTTGTAAACTATTTGTCGCGTGAAATAATGTTTCAAACGAAAGTTATTTGATATCAAGAGAAGCATACAGTGCCATAATTAATTTTTTACTATTTCATTTTTTCTCTCCATACACACATTAATATTTTTTTACTCAGCATTCAGTATTTTTTCAAATCGCGTAGCCAAATGTAACAAATTACGGTTTAAAAACCCTTCATATCTTGATAAAAAAGTGAAATAATAGAAAGTTAATTATTGCACGATGTGCTTCTCTCGATATTAAACAACTTTTATTTGAAACATTATTTCATACAACAAATAGCTTGCAAGTAAATTGAAGTAAAACAATTCAATCATTAACCCTGTATTTGTATTTGTAAGTTTCTGTTTTATATTCTATTCTTATACACAATCTTATACATAAAAATTGGTAATTTGAATATTTTTTATGGAATCACTCTTCCATTTTCGTTTTTACCATTTTTCTTTATTTTGGAATTACAGTAGATACTTCTTAGCATCGTTGAAAGTCGATTCGAATCGTACAAAGATTTGACTAATTCGCACGTGCCCAACTAAGAGATCAAACGATCCTTAGTAATCCTAGTCACGCTCGTTTTTCGTTTCGATAGGATAAGAGCGAAAGGGGTATCACTGCCATCGGTTTACGCCGCAGTAGCGTGTTGTTGCTGTATTTTCAGGCTGTTACATTAAATAACGCTATTTATTATGATTAATAGTAGTATTATCCCTATTGTAACTTTTTATTGCGAGTACACTTGTTAATATCATCACGCATTAGTATTATTATTGGCGTTTTTCTTTACGAACAGTCTCGTTAGATCAGGGTTCCTCAACAAATTTCAGGGCCACGTGACGAAAAGGGAAATTGGGATAAAAAAAATTTGGATAAGAAAAAATGAAAGGAAAGGGGATCATAAAAATGACCTATGTTCGAAGGGATACACAAAGGCCAAAAAAGGTTGAGAAACCCTGCGTTAGATGCTTTCCTGAAAATCAATGGAAATCGAGTTTTAAAATGAGCTCTAGGGAGATTTAACACAGATGAATGATAATAAAAAAGAAAAGTTTACAACTCACCGATGAGTTGTAACTTGTAACAACAGAGTCACAAAAGTTTACATGGCATGAACATTTGTTGACGCAGGAAATAAAAAGGAAAGCATCTAATTACTGTAACAATTCGTCGAAACAGATCTCGTATGGAACCTTAATGGCGTTCGTTTTTACGTAATGCGCAGGTACTCTTAGCGTGACTTCCGCCGCGAGCTGAGGAATGGTAACTGCGCTCCTCGATAACGTATTTCTTCGTAATTTCATTATGAGTTATCATAGAACTTGTGATGCACACTAGCAATGCTATTAATGTTATTAATATTTTTATAATAACGATTATTATTATTCTCGCGATGAATATCACCGCTTTCGATGGAACTGTTGGTTCTACATTCATAATATGTACTTGTTAGAATAGTACTACGTTCAAGGACCATTAAAGATAATGCGTGTCTTTATAGGAAAATTACTTTCCAGCAATACGAAGTCTTAGTTCGTAAATTGATTCGCATTATATTTGTGCAAACTACGTTTTAGTTTCTTTTTTTGTTTTTTCGATGTTTTATATCGCAAGGAAACTTTATGTATTTAGCGTAACTAGACAGCAATCGATGCTATGGATCTCAGATTCATTAATTTATCCATCTCATGCAAGATAAACCATGTGGTTAGGTATGTGGCGAGAGAATGCGTGTATAGTTGTGCTTTTGTTCTATGTACGTATGTGTACGAGATTTTTATGAAATGTGTAGTACTTATAAGCTGTGAGTACGAACACTCAACTGAATCGAAATTTCTTTATTCATTTAATATTTCTCAGTAGAAAATAAACAGTCGGTTATCGTAGAAATTTTTTTTAGGAATTTCTACGTTTTTTTAATAGATATATAAAGGGTGTATGAATATAGGTATAGGAATATTTAAAACTCTTAAAGAAATCGAGTTTTTATCAATGAAAAAAATATTTCTCTCCCTAATGCTTTTAATTAGAAAACGGAGGCTCAAACGCAGTTTCTTTATTTTTGATTTTCACTTTATTTTGGTAACTAGAATTATCTTCTTCTTAAATTACCTCCCACCTCTAGTTGAATACCCTGCGTATGTATATGATAAATGGTAATTTCTTTTTGGAACTCGCAGTATACGTACATAGAATACGATTGCTAACCGAAGAGTTGGAAATTGTGAGGATGAACGTTTCGTTATGGAAGCGTTTTACAAAGTGGCGTCTTTGATAAGGCACATGTTCATAAGATACAACTATATGGGAAGAGTTAATTTAAAATGATTAATGTGATTTTATTTCGTTCTCTCACGTGTATACACTTAAATATACTCTATGTACATATAAATCTACTTATTTACCGAAAATACAGTATAAAATTATTGCTCTATTCGATACAAGCTCATCTTCCTTTTTACATATGAAACTCGTAGACAATTGTAGATCTCAATATTATTGTTGTGATTTTCTCTGTACATAAAAAGAATATACCGAGGAGAGGTATTGTTTTATAGTTCTGTTTAAATAACTTACTAATCAATAGAAAAAGCCAATAAAGGGAGCAATGGAAACTATAATTATTTTGGAATAATAGACGACTCAGCGATACAAAAAAAATGAATTAATACGTATTCTAAAATATGTAATAAGTTTACACAGGAACGTATGATACTCTTATAATTACCAATGTATTACTAATTCAAGGCTTATCTTTCATCGATTATAATAAAAATATTTAAACTATATTTAAAATACATTGTTTAAAATATACCAAAGAAGAATTCTGATGTCATGAAGACGTGTTTTGTAATGCAACAAAGATGTTACGATACTGAAGGAAAAGTTTCAAGATTAAAAAGCTTGTAGTTAAAACTGACATAATACATTATAATTTGCTAATCAGTAAAATCAATCTTTTCAGTGATCTTTATTTAGGTAATACAGGTAGTCCCCATATGACACGTTTTTATGAATTACCATGTTATGCAAATTTGTATTAGATGAAACTAGAAACTAGTAATGTACGTAGAGAAAATAGAATTTATTTTTAAAAACTAAGAACTCCATTATATTATGTCATCCTCTAAACAATGCTTGTGAAAACCATTTTATTCATAAAGAAATTAATGTGTACTATTATTTTTAGACGCCATGCTGTCGAATATAACATTCTATCACTATTGTCTATCCATCAAATAACTTCTGATTCTTTCTTCGAAGGATTCTTGATTTTTTGGATTAAAATACAAAAGTGGTAGCAACACTATTTATTGGCTGACCTAATATTAACTAGAAACTATTGAAATAACACACAGTCATATTAGATAAATTTGTTCCCGAGAGCCAAGCAGATTCAAGTCCCTTTTTATCATTTTTCATGAAAATAGGAAAACTAGTGTAATCACGCATGTCTTAACATCGTTTCTAAAGTAGTTTAGAAATTTTTCTTATTTATAATGTGGAATAATTTATATTATTCTGATAAAATACAGAGAAAGCAATAAAATATAGGGCATAAGACAATTTGAAAGAAATCAACTATCTCTCATGTTAATGATTTTCTTCTTCAACACCGCTACATGGCACTCATTTTTATCAAATTTTTCCAATTCTGTACCATGTTACAGGAATTCTGTGTTATATGGAGATTACCTATACTCTATATTATTTAATTAGAAAAAAAAAACAATTTTTAAACGACGACACCTTATAAGGATAATCAGGTCCTTTCTTTCATCCCAATTAACGCATTTATTTCTGCAAAAGGTACCTGGAATC
Source organism: Calliopsis andreniformis (assembly GCF_051401765.1). Taxonomy (NCBI): domain Eukaryota; kingdom Metazoa; phylum Arthropoda; class Insecta; order Hymenoptera; family Andrenidae; genus Calliopsis; species Calliopsis andreniformis. The sequence continues at coordinate 8,451,008 of NC_135067.1, read as the reverse complement.
ATTCTCAAAACTCGTACTGCGAAACGAAGATCAGGATCTTCGCTACCGCGCTACCCGCAAAAATCGAGTTGTGGTAAACTTCCATATTCAGATCGAGCTCGATTTCTTGAGGACCTGGTATGCTTCGCGTCATCATCAAAACAGCTTGAGTAGGGGCTGGCCTCTTGAGAGCGAAACACGATTCCGTCGCACGCTGCACCCCAGGTGGAGCACGAGCCTCGAGGAATGCCATGCTGAACTGTATCGTCGAGTCTGGTAAATGGTATCCTTTCATCTTGAATAATTCCTCCGGATGATTGGGCGCGATCGGTAGCATGCTCACAAGCGTGATGAAATTGTAGGAGTAATGGGTCGGTGATTGAAGACAGGCTGTGTCGGAGATACGACAAGGCCACGTTCGTATGCATCGACTGAAATTCAAATGGTTCATTATTGATTTATTTATTTACTTGTTTATTTATTTACTTACTTACTTATTCATTTACTTATGTATTTACTTATTTGTTTGCTTATTTATTAACGAGACAGGGTACTTGTCTATATTTCTATGTTCTTACCTATTTCTTTGCCTTCAGATTAAAATCATATTTGAAAGGAAATTTTTTATTCAAAGCGTAGTACTCTTTTTTAAATCTTACATGTTAGTAAGAAAGCTTAAATAAAAAAAGTAATTTCTCAGTTAGATGTACAAAAGATCTTTTTTTATAAATGATTTTAATCCATAGACACAGAATTAGATGAAGGTATTGAAATATAGACGTGTATGCTAAGCCCTCTGGTACGTAAAAGATAAAAAAGTAAATCGTAGGTAGAGTGGAGAAAAAATGCATAGAATTAACAAACAAATTCACAGTATGAATAAGTTTACAATTGATTATAAGATTTGATTAAGTGTGAATTTTTAATAGTCTAAGGCCTAAGGGCTTAGGATATACAAGATTTGAGTGCTTGATCTTTCGATTTATACAATTAAAGTGTCCGTACTGATTTAAACGATTTTAAAAATTGTACTTACTTCTTTCTTTCCCGATCCTGATGATAACCAGCAGGACAGTTTATTCTGTTGCACCGATAACTGCCTCTGGTGTTGTGACAAATTTCATCCGACCTTCTGCAAACGAGTCCTGCTCTGCACTCGTCGATATCTGTAAAACAAAGTATGCAAGATTAGTTACAATAGAATAAACGACGAGGATCGTACACAAGAAATTCAAGATCACGTGAGCAAGTTTAAGTTGGGATTGAACTGATGGCCCAGATCTTTGACAAGACTGGGTCAAGTACAGATTATACTACGTAATTGCGAGAAATTGAAGGTGGAACGCGTGTTAATAATTGACTGACACACAGCGTACTCCGTGCTCGCGCTTTGTTACTTCAATCTGTCATACAAGTGCAAGCAAGGGAAGTAAATTTTTGCGAAATTGAGATAATGAACTTTGATTTTTGAATAGAGAAGATTGCTCCAGCACACGAAAGTATAAGATTTGAAAGAAATTAATTGAATAATAATTAACGGTAGTGAAGAACTATTATGGCTACTTTGATCATTCAATTCATTGGAACATTGTCTATTCAAAAAATGTATTCAAAATTTCATTCAAGTAGCACCTAATTTTGATTTAGATCTAGTATACTACTTTATATATAGGATGTTAAAAAGAAAAATCTGAAACTTGAAAGACTTACAATACTTATCGAGAGTGACAAAGAATATCTATTTAATTTAAAAATCTGAAAGTTAAGAAAAATTTACCTTCACAAGTTCGCCCATCCATTCCAAGTCTGTAACCATCTGGACACTTGCACTTATAGCTACCTGGTGTGTTTTCGCAAATACCTATACACAAATTATTATTTTTAAACTCCGTGCATTCGTCGACGTCCGTGCAAGAACGATTATCAGCGTTCAGCCTGAATCCAGGGTTGCAACTACACCTGTAGCTGCCCCACAGATTTGTGCACGAGTGCTGGCATAGTCCAGGTGTCCGCTGACATTCGTCAATATCCTAAAAATGCAATCACATTGAATTTATTGATAACAAAATGTTCTCTGTGTGAGAGAGAGTGATTTTAGACCAAACGAGTAAGAACATAGGGCAAGAAGATGGAGCAAAAATATAGGACAAGAACATAGAGCAAAAACCTAGAGTAAGAATATAGGGTAAGAATATAGAGCAGGAACATGGAGTAGAAATATAGGACAAGAACATAGAGCAAGAACATAGAGCAAGAACATAGAGCAAGAACATAGGGCAAGAACATAGAGCAAGAATATAGGGTAAGAATATAGAGCAAGAACATGGAGTAAAAATATAGGACAAGAACATAGAGCAAGAACATAGAGCAAGAACATAGAGCAAGAACATAGAGCAAGAACATAGAGCAAGAACATAGAGCAAAAACATAGAGCAAGAACATAGAGCAGGAGTATAGAGCAAGAGTATAGAGCAAGAATATAGAGCAAGAACATACAGCAAGAATATAAACATTGATTTGTGTTCGTTTATGAACGAATGAAATACACAAATGGGTGAAAAAATATACTTGTGTTATTAGAATTTTATTGATGCAGAGGAAGAAAGAGCATTCGCTCGTTTGGTCTAAACACACCCATGAATTATCCCCTACACGATGAGACTTGTCACAAGGTATATCTTGAGGCAAGTAATGGGTTCAAGACCACTTGGAATTATTTGTCTTAGATAACATATTTCTAGCGATTAATCCATTTTGACCAGTTTGCGATATTAGAAACAACTCAATTGCTTCCAGTGTCTCTGTAAAAATGGTCATACAGATCTTATAAAGATCTCCTAGTCTCGAAACAAATGATGGCTTCTAGACCACTCGGAATTATTTCGAATCTCTTTGCATCTTCGAAGATCGAATAAGAATCAAAATGATTCGAAGTGGTCTGGACTTATCACTAGCTCTGAGACGTGTCTTGAGACAGATCTCATCGTCATAGGAGGTACTTAAGAGATGATTGTTTATTGCATACTTGACAAGCACCACTGAATCCTTCAACGTTCTGAAATCCATTATCACAAATACATCGATAAGAGCCAGGAGTATTTTCGCATCGACTATTTAGCCCACAAAGATTGCCATATAGACTGCATTCGTCCATATCAACGCAATCTTTGTTAGGTCCAGTGACATAACCAGGTGGACATATGCAAACGTAGCCGCCCACTCTGTTCTCGCAAGTTTGTTGCGGAGAACACTTATGGCTACCGTCTGCGCATTCGTCTATGTCCACGCAATATTGCCCTGACACTGGATCCAAAGTGTATCCACTACCACATAGCACTCGCGATATACACCTGGAAATTATTCAATAAAAATTTGTTGGACTTCTTAGATCCTTTTAAGTACACACAAATAAAATAACCAAAGTAGAAACATGCATATGACTTCTGAGTCAGAAGTTCTGACTCCAATAGAAGGAGTGAAACACTTCTTCTCATTACTTCATTCAAAGTTTAAAAGTATACTTTTCTCTTAACATTTAGTAGGACTATTTAACTTCTTTAGATAAATATTTCACTAAAGAATGAACAAAGTCAACCAACAGAATATCAATCTCATAGTAGAATCATATACTACATACTTGTAAGACCCAACCGTATTAACACAACGTTGCGTTGTTCTACCACATGGACTCGGGTTTCTTTGACACTCGTCTATGTCCATGCACTTATTTCCAGAGCCAAGTTCAAATCCACGTGGACAATTTCGCTGTCCTTGAGAAGTTAACGCTGTAGTGACGGATGAGGCTGTCGTGGTCGAAGTTGTCGTTGTAGTCGTCGTCGTTGTCGTTGGCAAAGCCCCAATTCGTGGCTGAGCAACAGGCACACGTGGATTACGGTCGCAGCGATAGGAACCAAGAGTGTTCCTGCAGTGATAGCCTTCTATGCAATCGTGAGTACCCAATAGACACTCATCGTCATCTTCACAGATTTCAGTGGCAGCGTTTAGCGTGTAGCCTGTGCCACAGGGTAGAAAACGCGTGCAGGTGTAGCTTCCTATGGTATTGTCGCATCTTTGAGTTGGTAGACAAGTGTCCTCCTACAATACAGTAGTTTTTTTATTTTACTGAAAGTTTTTCATTTTACAAAATAATCTTGTGCTGTAACACGAGTGTAAAGGATAAGTAATTCAGTTCTTATGCAACCAGAATATATCTCTCGCTTTAAGTGAAACGAAAAATTGTTTCTAATGTTGAAAATATTAATTTTTAAAAATTTTATAAAAACTATTGAACTTTTTAGAATTCTACTTTTCTACTGTTTAATTTTTGAAATAGCTTTCAGAGTTTCATAGTGAAGCTAATGTACCACAGCACTCAATGGGTTGATCTACTCTGCAAGTCCTTTACCTGCATTTGGCACTCGTTGATATCCACGCAAGCTTGCGTCAAATTCTCGCGTCTGAAGCCAACTCTACAATTGCATATGAAACTTCCTTTTGTGTTAACGCACTCCTCGTTGCTGCTGCATGCATCTGGTATTTCTTTGCACTCGTCAATGTCAACGCAGCCACGGTTCCTGACGTATCTGGAACCTTCGTCACACTTTTGGTTCGCAGATGGTGGTGCTGGGGATGTAGGTGGTTTCCTAGTGATTGGCACTGGAAGCTTGGCGCAGCTGTAACCACCTGGTTGATTGTAACAAACCTCGCCTTCGCAGGAGTCCAAACCTTCCGCGCATTCGTCTATATCTGTTAGGAAAAATAGGTTTATTTGAACAATTTACAACTTCAACTTGCCTTAACAAGCAAGTTTGAGTATATTTGGGTACTTCTCATATTATGAAAAAACCGATCCTAAAGTAGTTAATAATCGAAGTGTAACTGAAGTCATTTTGGTAACAGTGGACTTTGGCTACAAAGCTATTTGTATTCGCTTTTTATTTAATTTTTTCACTATATCGAGGTGTGAAATTGAATTTGTGTAATGTGACTTAGTGCTCAGCATTTGTGCAAACAAGATACAGGAAGACACAGATACAACATGACGTTACAACAGTGCAAAACAAGATAAAATAACGTAATGCATACATATGTATTGCAAAAATCAGAATACATGCACATAGACTCATGGACAAGTAATATTAGCACAAAGACAGATACATGTGCGATAACAATATAACTAGCATACTATTTTTTCAAGTGTATTAAGCTTTATAAGCTCATATGAAAGCAGTTTTCATAAAAAAGTGGTTCTCTTACTTTACTCTCTCTTAAACTGAAATCAAAGGAGAATTCGATAAGCATCAGAAATCATACCTTAGTAACTAGAAAATATTTACCAATTTTTCATTTATAGAATCGTAGAATATAGAATCAATTTTATCTATGGAATTTATAGAATTTCATTTTCAGTTTATAGAATCAGTGAAAATTACAACTCACCTGTACACTTCCTTAAACGAGGATGATATCTATAGCCAGAGGGACAAGCTGGTTTCTGGCGCTGACGTTCTCTCTGGGGTACAGGTCTCTCACACCTATATCAGTCAAAATATATTACACTATCATTAAAACAAACTCAACAGTACTCCAACACCTCAACAACACGAAGTATTTTCCTACATTCACAAATTTAGTAAGAAAATCGTACTTTTCATTTAACGCAATTTTTAGTTTTCATCTCAGAAAATTAAATTTGGAATGGCACACTGGTACACTGTCAGATTTAGTGTGACTTTTACATAGTTTGAACATATAACAACTTCTGTAAAAATTTACTAAAATACTTTCAAGTGAATTATACAGGGTGATCCTCTTGCTTGGAGATTCAAAGACAGTGCCGCCATAAAATTATCACAGCAAGAATACTTTGTATGTAGGTCCTGCCGACTTTCAATTAAGAAGCGCAAAATAACACAGTGGGCCTCTTAGGTCATGAAAGAGTCCTGCTACGATGTTTTCACGACGACCTGCTTTTGAATCTCCTAACGAGAAAATCACTTTGCATAAGCTTATACAATTCAAATTTTGAGAAAGAAATTAAGAAACCTCTTTATTTGCAAATATTTTGCAGCACAGCAACAGAAATCAGTATTTCGCTGGGCCATAAAAGACCCCAGAGTACCATTCCAGAATTAAGTTAAAAAAGAATACCTGTATGTGCCAGGTAGATTGATACATTTTTCAGAGTATCTGGCATCGCACTTATATTGTCCAGTTCTGCACTCGTCAACGTCTTCGCATCGCCTATTATTTAGGGAGTATTCGTAACCAGACTGGCAAGAGGGCAACCTAGTCAGACACTCGAAGCTACCATGTTTATTGACGCAATATTGATGCAGTTCGATCTGACAAGTGTGCAGATTTTCCGAGCACTCGTCGATATCCACGCAGCTGCCATTGAAAGAGCGCTTGAATCCATCGCTGCAAGGGAGTATCAACTCGCAGAAGAAAGAGCCGTTTGTGTTGACGCACTGGTGACTGCTCTGCGGGCAATCGTGCCTGCCCAAGAGACACTCGTCCACATCCTGGCAAGCTTTCAGCTTCGGGCTGAAATACCAGCCAGTGGTGCAGAGTGGCGAACACTCGTAACCACCTGGGATGTTATGACACTGTTCATGATCCCGACAGCCTGGTCCAGCCACGCACTCATCAATATCCACGCATTCTCCGGTATTCAAATCTCTCGAGTATCCGCGCTTGCAGGGCTCTGAGAATGAAAAATGGTTGACACTCTGCAAAATCAATTTTATGCAGTCTTTCTGGAGAGGAACGTTTTTATGTTGAATGCTAACCCTTAGCTGATGTAGTCTCAGTGTTACAATGTATGCAGTGGGAGAGGCTTATGGCGATTGGGTTATTAAAATTGATCTACTGGGGGTTAGACAATAGGTGACAGAAATTTTAAAGGATGATTCTACGTGTCAAAATAGAACGAAAATTTAGAATGACCTGTGTTACATGTAACAAGTTAAATAGTACAGGTATTGTAAATTAAATACTATTAGATATACTTAAATTATATACTTTACTTATTATATACTTGGCTTTGTTTCCAAGTTATTAATTACTGAGAAAACATTTAAAATGTGTCTGGCTATAGGAACTTATTTTACTGACTTCGCTGTGTCTGACTTGGTTGATGCAAGTGGGCAGTAGAATAAGTCACAAGTCAGACACATTTCTCGCACATTTTAGGTATTTTCTCAAGAGTGAATAACTCTGACACGAAGCTTTAAACGTATTTTCGTCATTCTTGATTTTCGTTTTATTTTAGCGTTTAGAATCGCCCCTTAAAAAATTAATTCTTTGTAAGTTACTCGTGAACATCTTTTTCGTACCAAAGGTCAAAAACTGAGTCAATAGAAACACTGTATCTCATGCAAATCAGCTAAGGCTTAAATATAATTTTCTTCATTCATACCTTTTTTCTATTATTTCGCTGCTCATAAAACGGTTTACTAGTTGTTGTGGAAGTGGATGTTGTGAATGCTTCACAAGAGTAGGAGCCATTTGTATTAATACAGAAGTGTGTGGATATATTACATGAATGCAATCCAAGTTTGCACTCATTTATGTCTTGACACAAGTCATCATTTTTGATGAAGTAATCACTATCATTACGTAGTTGAAAACCAGGTGGACACAATGGAGAACATCTATAGCCACCTTCGAAGTTTACACATAGTTCACCAATTCCACAGTATGATAAACCATTGCTGCATTCATCAATATCTACCAAACAAATTTTAATAATAAATCTAATGTATGTTCATCCTTCTACACAAAGGTATGTATGATACTAAATTTTTTAAGATATGACTTGGAGCATTTATTATTTGATAGAGGTATTTATTTATTATTTTTCTTTACCAATACACTCTGAACTTCTTTGGTCAAATATAAATCCTGCCTCACAGATCGTCTGATTCAAGACTGGAGAAACAGAATCTGGAGGAACTGCAGTTTGTGAGTTATATTCTCTGCTATATGAATAATCGCGACTCTCTCGGTTTTTCTCATCCCCATTGAGACTTTCTTCATTCAGAGATTCGCATCTAATTAAACATACAATAAAATTGTACCTATACTGAACAAGTAATTATCTACACATTGAATCTCATTACTATAAAACCAGCTTGATGTTTCTAAATGAATCGTATGTTCAATTAACTGGATTTGAATAAAATTCAAGCAACAACTGATATAAAAAATGTTGAAATCTCAAATTATTAAAATATTACGAAATACTAGGTCTAACTGAATTTAAATCGCGAAATACAAGAATTGAATGTTCTACAGTGGTATTCTAGTTATAAAGCGCAGTATATTATTTATTTAAAAGGTATAGATAAAGATAAGATTGATATATTTAAAGATGTAGATAAATATTGAAAAATATAAAGTTCTTTTTTAAATTCATATGAAACTTTGAAAAACGTACCTAAAACTACCAATTTCATTGATACATTGCTCATTTTCGTTGCAAGAGTGTAATTGCTCTTTACACTCATCAACATCGATACACGCTTCCTTAAGATCACTTGAAGGTTTATAGCCCGCGAGACAAGTGGATGGTTCTATTTTCTGATCGATCGAAGGTTCAGGTAAAGAACTATTCAAAGACGATACACATTCATATCCTCCTACTGTGTTCTTACACGTGGTATTCGGTTCAAGACAAAGAGTGCTCGATTCAAGACACTCGTCTACATCTAGAAGCACAAAATTTTATATGCAACTGAAGCAGACAACGAGAATAGGAGTAGATTTCAAGAAAATTTATTAAGATTCCCATGCAAAGTTTCAATATTTTGTATTAAATTTATCATTATTATTTTTATGAATGCGTAGAATTAAGTAGAAGCAAAGAGAACGTAAAAGAAAAATGGTTTTTCGATTTATGAATTAGAGATTGTAAAAAATATACAAAATAGATTATGAAAGTTATTACTCACATGCAAGTGAAAGTATAATACATGCTGAAGCAACGCAGACGTTTTTGTAAATTAAGTTACTTCCACTGATTCGAGTAATTAATTAATTAGGAATATTCAGTTACCAAGATATACATGCATTGCCTACAGGAAGAAGTTGAAATATCAAAAAGGAGAAAAAGCACTTATTATTGTTGTAATAGACATTTTCTATATCTTTTAATTAATTAATTGCTAAAAAACGACAGAAATATTTACCAGTACAGGTACCCAGATTGATATTATAAATAAAACCTTCTCCACATTTTACGTCACATTCGTAAGCCCCTTCGGTGTTTCGGCAGACTTCTGTGCCCTCAAAACAGCTGTGAATACCTTCGGTGCATTCGTCCACGTCTAATTACAGAGAAGAAGAAATATGAAAGTTAAGAAAAATTATTTCTGTGTTTTTGCTAATCAAGAAATTGATCAAAAAATACCTTTACACTGTTGTGACACTGTATCGAACTTAAATCCAGCAGGACAGGATTTTACCCCTTTCATCTCGAGACAACTGAAACTACCTTGTGTATTGACACAAAAATTTTTGTTACCAGGACATGGTTCTGGTAATATAACGCATTCATCGATATCTGGAAAGAATGTAAAGTTATTTGAAGATTTATTAATTTATATTAAAATCCATCCGCAACGTACTAAAACCAAAAGTAAATTTTCGAGGCTGCTAAAAGTATTAAATCTATGTATTAAATTTGTATAAGTTTGATTTTGTTTTCATGAATGTTTATTTACACTCTTCTTGTTAGGGGATAATTTTTTGCTCATATTTTAAATTACTTGTATGGAAATATACTTAGAAGGACCAAGTGAGCCATTTTCACTTGATGACGAATAATATAATATCATGTTTATTATAGTATAGGGACCAATGTGATGTGTAATTTTTCAAATTTGGTACACAAACGTGAATTGAAAGCTTCAAGAAGTAAAAGTGAGAATATTAAACTGATTATGATATTCACACGTTTCATATTTAGCTTAGATCTACCTGCAATAAATTACATCGTGAAGAAACCTATATGTATAAGATATCGAACGATATTAAGATCAATTTTAGGACCTATATTATTTATCGTTAAACATTTTTTACTTTCTTGGGCGGTGAAAGAAGCCCCTGAAGTTCTAGATTCTTTTGTTTAATACCCTGTATAAATATTTTATGACATAAGTGATGTAGAAGTTAAATATTTCGTGGTGCAGGTAGTAAAGGTCATAAAATCATGCCAGTAATTATATGTTGGGCCTAATTTCGAAAAAGTACACAAAGCGGGACAATTCTGACCAGGGATGCCAGGCGAGCAGAACTTTCTGACGTCACTGCAATAAGAGTGAGGGAATGGCACTATCCAACCATTGGAAGCTCAGCTGGAAGCTCAGAAGTCGTCAGTGAGACGACACAGGGGCAAGTGGAGTGCTTGGTTGCTGCAAGTAGTAGTAATAAGTGTGACAAATTCGACCAATAAGGGAAGTGTGTGTGTGCCATCTTTATGTATGTTTCTATGGAGCCAATCAGATACACTGACAACTTCTGAGCTCTCAAGAGTACCAGGGATGGTATGAAACCTCTCTTACAGTGACGTCACGAGGTAGAAAAGGGACTTTCGAATGGGGTGGCGATTGCCTCACAAACCAGTCATTGCCTAGAATCCACGCATCATTCGAAATGTTCCTCTTCTACCTCGTGACGTCACTGAACAGAAGGTTTCATACCATCCCTGGATCATACTGAGTCTTCACACTTCCTCAATCCTACTCCTACTATAATGACGTCAGAAAGTTCTGCTCGCCTGACATCCCTGATCCTGACCCAAAAGTTAGTACAGTATTTGTCAGATTGATGTAAGAATGTTCAGGACCAAATTAAATTAAAATAAATCAGGATAAGAGAAGTTTAGTAAGAGCTAGAAAACATTTTCAAAACAAATCAGTGGACTGTGCCAACATACTGAAAAGTTAAAAAAGATTGTGAAATGAACAGTGTAAGTATACCTGCACAGAGGCCTGTAGTAGGTTCCCAAACGTACCCAGGCGGGCAAGTTTCATAAGGCAGATTCTTCAGCACGTCCTCTGGCGCACAGACGTAGGATCCTATAGTATTTTCACATCGACCAGGACAGAATCCATTTTCAGCGCACTCGTTCACGTCTAAGCAGTGGGATACACAATGCCAAAGGTAACATGAACAAAGGTAACCATGGACATAAGCGTATTGCAGTGTCACGAGGAAGAAAAGGCGAAGCTCACTTTATTAAGCAATTGTAAAATATGCTTGAAGATACATTTACAAGTTGCATATAAAGAATTGGCATCTTTGGCAACCTTAGCAATTGCTAGCCATAAAACACAATCACAGATAAGCATCTTAGTTAATTCGAACATTTGTGATTGTAGACTTTGAAATTCGTGAAGTTTGATATAATGCACAGCTTATATTCTGACTGACATGCAGTATGTGCAGTGCCATACCTTTTAAATCGCTTGATCAGAATATTTGATTTTCATTGTTTCAAGAGAGTTTGTGGCTTTCTTTTAATGTTGATTGTTTAGGGTGTTCAATAGCGAGTGAGAGTGAGAAACCATTTAAGGTTCTTGACAATAAGACGAAAATTAGTTACAATTTTACGGTTGAACCTTGGTTTGTTAATTCTGTGCTTATTACAATTTTTCTTTGGATGCTTATATCAAAGTTAATTTATACAAAATGAAAATATAGAAATTGATTATCATGATAAATGTCGTAGTGGTCATTAATCACCAGTGACCAGTACCTGAAACTTTCTTGTAGCAGTCTCTCAAAGCACTCATTATAAATCAACAATAACAATTTCGCATTCTGAATATGAATTTAAATATTTGTCGAAATTCCAATCCATCACAAACAGAGAGAATGTAAATGTCATCTAAGGTAAATTAGGAGAAATGAATAAATAAATTGGAATTTTACCTTGTATAATTAGTCTCAAACTAGATTTGACATAATTAGATTGCTGATTTTGATGCAAAATTACATTTACATGAATAGAGCTAAAAGAAAAAATGGAACTTAAGTACAGATTTTGTCCACCCTGAAAAAATAATATTATAACATGTCCTTTAAATGTTCTGTACATTTTTACAAATTATGTACAGGGTGTAAAAAAATTAATGGTCACGGCTGAAGGGGGTGAATCTGTTCTGTACATTTTTACAAATTATGTACAGGGTGTAAAAAAAATTAATGGTCACGGCGGAAGGGGGCGAATCTGTTCTGTACATTTTTACAAATTATGTACAGGGTGTAAAAAAATTAATAGTGACGGCTGAAGGGGGTGAATCTACACCTCTGAGCAAAATTGTTTATAATATTGAAAATTAATGTTAATTTCTTTTATTAAATTAAATTTCTCATAAATGCATCAAGATCCGCAGTCTAGATACATATAAATAATAAACGAAGGCTCAACCAGAATTTCGTTACTCGTAATTTTCATCTTATTTTCACGTCTGCAATCATTCTTAATATTTTGCCCACCTGTAGCTGAACACCCTGTGTACTCAAGTACTACGTACTTAATACTGACCGTCGCAAACCTGATTGGTAACATTATAGCGGTAGCCAGCTGGGCAAAGGGGTGACAAATCGCTCTCTGCATTCGGTGCAGTGGCCTTCTTTTCAGGAGACTTCGGTATGCAAGATCGTCCATCATCTGCTAAATCGTAGCCAGGGTTGCAGCTGCATATGACAGCGACTCCGTTATCTGTGCATCGCTGCTCGCATGGATGGGTGGATTTACATCTGAATAATACGATGCACAATAACTAGAGAATTTTACCAATGGCAATTATATGCAAGAATCTAATGTTTCAGAGGCAAAAATGTGTTTTATCGTATTGCACTTCGTATTTATTGATGTTACCTTGAAAGTAAATTTAAAACTAGATTTTTATTTTGACGAAATGTTTCTTGCTATGATTGTTAAATCATTGTTATTATTATTATATTGCACTACTTATATACGTATATTATAAATTTGTAGATTTATATTGAGAATTTTAGTGTTAAGTGCATATTTGTGAGAACTAGTTTGAGAAACTTTTTTGAGACTTTTTCATTTTTGAAACTTTTGTCATTGAAACGTCTTCCATTTTAATTAGTAAACAATTTAAAACTTATTGAATTTGTTGTGTCTTTTAAAATCTGCAGTTTATAACATTAGTAATAATTGGGCACAACAGAAATGGGAAGTAACAGGAAATGATTTTAAAGCAACTTATACAATTATAATACCTATCAGTTGGTTGATTTTGTGTGCAAGTTTTTCCATCCTCGAGTAAAGTAAACCCTTCGCGACATTTGCAATAGTATGACCCTGGCGTAGGTACGCAAATATCAGAGCACAGTAACCCTTTCATAAGTTGGCAGATGTCATCTAACGCTGTAAATTCATTGTTTATATACAATATAAAATAATATCCCAAATATTTGCTTTTTAATTACCAATTCAAAGGTTTTGTCTTCGAAATCACCTCTTCGAAAAGAGGCTTTAAGTAAAAAGCAATACAGAATTACATAATTATCGTCAAAAACCTACTCGCTGATCAGAACCTAATTCCTGATCAGTTTAAAATTTATATACATACATGAAATTTATTTTGATAAAAACTTGTTCCAAAAAATTAGTAAACAATTGTTACCTAGTTTAATATTTATACATGAAATTTAATAGCTGGTGGTGAGACATAATTTAAATAGTCAACTATTATTCTCTTTATATGTTTTATTTTAAAAATTAAATTATGATTTAATTATTATTTTCGCACTTTTTTCAACAACAAATTGAAGACGACACATACATTTATATGAATAACAAAAATTTTTTTGGATTTGGTTAATTTTCTCGCGTATATGTTAAAAAAACCGTACGTTTTACTCTTAAGTAATCAGGAACTTGGTCCTTGACGATAGCTGCTAATTAAAATTTCATTTCATATTCATCTATATTCGTATGTAGGCGCACTGTCACTTACGAGGCGTGGGAATTGATGGTGAAAACGACGTCGGTTCTGACTCTGACGTCGTCTGTGTGGAAGACGATGATGAAGAAGGCGTCCGAGAAGGAGACAATGATGAAGAAGGTGTCAAAGAAGAAGACGATGATGAAGTGGTCTCGTTTGATGGAGTTGTATTCGACAAATCTGGTGTGGTAGTTGGTGACGCTTCATGACAGCACTCCAGAAAAGCAGGATCCCATGGATTTCCAAAAGTGAAGCTCTTGAAGGCGCATCCTTGACCCATAGACCCAGTTAGAATACCTGAAATAGCATTAAACTATGATTGAACTTGACTGAAATGTGACAAGTTGATGACTGAATATGTATTTAGGTGTTACATACACAGCACTATGCCCCTAATCACCTAAAGAGATGGTTTTGCATCATGAATAAGCGTGATGCAAAACTTTCTGAGAGCTACCAGTGTTGGGTAGCTTTGAGAGCTCAAAGATTCAAGGGTGCAAACAAAAATAAGAACAATGACTATATCGAGCGTACAATGTATGTTTCAATGTTTTAAGTATTGTTAGGGAAGTCTCTACCTAGACCAAAAATTGTCCATTTTGAGCACTCTTCTTTATTAGATACTCTCTTTATCCAAGTTCTTGACAAATTTGAAAAGATGTGTGTCCAACTCTCAAGAACAATTATCGCAAAAAGAATTTACGAGGGAAGTCTACGATTTGTGTACTAAGTTTTATGCTCTATTTTCTTTTAGATGTAGGAGAAGACAAACAAAACACTTTCACAAAGCAGGAAGGAGCGCCTCTGCCTAGAACTTGAGAAGTTAATCACTGAAAATGTGAAAATTTCTTCGTACATCTTCAAATTTTCACATCTGCAATAATTAATTTCTCAAAAACCAGACATATAGATAAGCAGTAGTAAAATGCATAGCAATACAAATGTGAAGACTTTATTACATTTTCAATAATTAATTTTTCGAAAACTACGCAGAGGCGCTCCTTCCTACTTTGTGAAAGAGTTTTGTTCGTCCTCCCCTACGTCTAAAAAAAATTGAACAAAAACCTAAGTGCACTCTTCGTAGAATCCCTTTTTGGAATGTTGGATAGACTTATTCTACTTGTAAAATATCATTTCTTTATTCAATTCATAAACATCACATCGTATAATAGTTAACACGAACCAAATAGGTGAAGACTAAAATATACCTAATTTACAGCCTTCGCAACAGTCACGATGGTAGTCGCCAGGCCCAGTTCGCCTGGTTTTGGTACCAGTGACGCACGCTAGGCCAGCACGTGCATCCGACTTCCCTTTCTCGCACTGTCGCTCATGGTAAGCTCTAACGCAGCAGATGTCCACAGCCTCCAAGCAGAGCCCTTGCTCCACTGTGGGCACTCCTGCTACCGGTCCAGAGAACTTCTCACAGCCAAGGCCTTCCATGGCCCAGGAGGTGCCGAGGCCGCAGCACTTCTCGAACTGTGCTTCCATTCTGGCTTCGACTACTGCCCCTGCAAGGTGAAAATGATTTGAAGAATATTTCTGTATCTGAGAGTCAAACTACCTAAGTCCACTTACTCCAAAATTGAGTTTTCGATTGTATCAAAAGTGGGAGATTTCATCGTCATCTTTATTATATTTGATTTCGTTAGTAAATACTGCAGAAGGTTTTTTATCAAACTTATATTATTAGGTGTATTTTATATTGTCGATTTTATTAATTAGGTATACATTGAATTCTGTAATGTTTCTTATTTCTTCAGAAGGTATCAACTTCTTTTAGCATAGTGTAATTGGTAATGTTTGTAATGTGTTGTTAGGAAGTACTTATACTACTGGTCTAAAGTTTGATATCAGTTTTTACATTAAGAAAGCGAAGGTCCTTTTATGGAACACATGATGTAAGAGATAATAAACAGTTCTGGATCCCAGAGCCTAGAGTGTATTAAGCAAGTGCAACAGAATACAAGTAAGCTACTTGTATTCTGTGTTACTCAATACACTTTGGCCCTTATGTCCAGAATCGTATTTAATTATTTCAATACAATGAAATAAAGAATATTGTAACTATTTCTTACTAACAAATGATTTCAAACTTTTGGGCATCAATGTATATCTATAATTCTGTGATAATTAATATTTAATCTCGCTTTTAGAAGTGGTAATCTCACTTGGGTTAAACCAATATTTTAAAAAATAACACAATTAATAAAATACAGTAAGAATAGGTATAATAATTAGCTATGTCCTTTGTATTTGAATCGTCCTTCCAATTCGAAGAAGCTCGTGACAAAGTTATCTCCTATTTACATACCATTTTTATAAACTCTCAATGGAATTCAAGCCTACTGTTAAATCTTTGTCGTCGTTGCAACGAATGAAACAAGATAAGAACTAATTTAGGAAGATATCAATAGTAGACTATTTTGGCCGACCATTTTTCTCACATTTACTCTATCTCTTGTTCTGTATAATTGTCGCTTTCAGTTAGCGATTAAATACAATAGGGAATTGTTAACACGAATTTCTACTACATTGTATTCCTAGAATAACATTACACGACATAATACAGTATAATTCCATTGTATCGTTAAACGATTTCAATCGTATAAATCGTATCAATTAAATCCTTTTACGCTCAATTGCCCTCAGTGGCTAGTCAAAATAAAATTCTTAGCATTCGAAGGTCGTGAAGGATGAATCAATGGCTGAAGACTTTTTCTCGTTTTTACTCGGGAGATGAAATAATTGAAGCACTTAATGTTTTAAAACAGTACAGCTTAGTATTTAACATTAATTTTTATTTCAAAAACCATGTGGTACCTAAAACTTGAGAAACGAGTTCAAAGAAGGGTAGGAGGAATTAAAAATAGAAAACTTTGGATTTTGATTATTATTATTAGATATTAAATATATCGTTTATCGAATAAATGATGAACAATTATTAAATTCATTGTTTTCTGGACTGCATTACCCTTTCGTGAAATTAGTACTCGTATATTTGTAAGAGCGATTGTGCAACAGTGTTTAAATAGAGGTCTCTATAAATCAGTAGGTAGTGCAGACGTCGAGTAGTTAAAAGGAAACTCATGATTTGTTTAATGATAACAGTGAAGCGAGAATGCGTGCATGGCAAACTTTGTATACAACTTTTTTTTAATTAATTTCCTGGAGAAAGGTGTGAGTTTATGATTAATGAACAAATATAAATTGAAAGTTTTATGTATTTTTTATAACATATTTCTGATTTATAAACAAATAAAATCAACAATTTATGAACAATGGTCAATGCACAGTCATTATCACTAAACAATAATGATAACTGTTGTGTCACTTAATGTTAATTATTTCATTAAGTGATCAATATTAATATTAATTACTAGTACTTCAAATACTATTACTATTCAATATTAATAATTAATACTAATATTAATTACTTTATGAAGTAATTCATAAGCTCGCCAGTAAACGCCACACTATTACTATTCAAATCTACTGTCATAAAAACTGAGCGCATCTTCATATGTACTCAACGATCCCATGTAGCGTTTCTTCAATTGTTAATTCCGAGAAAACTCTGATCACCTACTCCTACTGCATGCACACTTTCTTATCTTTGCATGACTAACTCTTAGGTCACAAACAACAAGTTAATTAAATTATTTTAAGGATCATCTATAATATGGGGTACAATCTTGTATACAATGTTCAATAGTCGATAGCTTAAGCAATATTTAACTAATTTATAAGTACTTGCGAAAAATTCAGATTATTGTGTTCATATACTACACATGGTATAGTATAATAGTATCATCACTACAATTGTTTTTTTAAATTTCAAACTAAGATCTTGAATTGAAGTTAATTTTTAAATTTAAGTTTGTATAGAAACCATTGATGAGTGGATCAGTGTTAATTAATGGATACTTCATTCTAAACATTCGCTAATTTCAGTAGCAATAGTGTTCTCTAATAATCCTACTCGACTACTATTATACAGGCTGTAACAAATATAAAATATAGCCTTCAATGACCTAAGGGGTGGTAGGGGGTTCAAATCGTAGCACAAAATGTCCTATTATAGAGTGCCCCACCTGCCTTCTTTTTGTAATAATAATACCTTAAAGTTAACATACCTACGTTAAACTAACAATCAGAGGATCCTGTAATTTTGCAGATGAATTGAAGGGCAGTCCAATTTCTAACTTTTATGAAAGCTAAACTGCAAAAAATACAACAAAATGTACATATTAAGAATCTTTTGCTTTATTTCTACCCTTCAATGTATCTGCAAAATTACAGGATTCTCTGACTGTTAATTTAGTATACAGATATGTTAACTTTCAGGCATAATTATTGCAAAACAAAGGCATATTGGACACCATATCATAGAACATTTTATGATCCACTTTAGATCCTTCGTCACCCCTTATCCTTTAAAATATAGAAGACTATATTCGCCATATCCTCTATATAAAAATATCTAAAAACATTTGCAGTCCTCCATAAAGAAACTCATGAAACTCGTTCCCCCGTCGCCAAAATTCATACCTCGCTTATGAAGAAAAAATTCCTCCACTTGGATAGCCAAGAGCAGGACCAAGATCGCGCGTGGATCGATAGATCGAACCATTTTCGTCCTTCGAGCGTCCAGATCAGTCCCAAGGATGTTCGCGAAATTCACACTCGTCCCTCACGTTAGACGCGATTCCCTCCTTCAAATTTCTTTCTTTGCCGCCAACTTTGGACGCGAGATTTGTACGCGTCCTTATTTCGTCGCTTGCGCTCTGTATGAGCGCTCAGCGTGCATTGAAACGCTCAGTTCGCCGCCACCTCGGTTTTCTTCTCTGCACCTTTCTGCGCGCATCTCATTCATCCTCTTCCAGTTCACAGTTCGAGCCCTCGTCTCTCCTAAGCGTGCGCGCGCACGCATAGAGCGCTTCTAGTGATGGCACTGACTCGAGATCATCTGGGTCTTTGAATTCAGATTTAGGAATTTGTAGAGATTTACCTATTGGGAATTGTTGAATTGAATTTGATACCTTTGTATTTTGAGCTAGTTGTAGGAGAAGGTGTTGGTAACACAGTATATTCTTTATTAACTCTCTGAAGCACGGAATTTGGAAAATAAAAAGACCCATGCTGCATAGAAACTTTATTTTTATAAAATTTAGCTAAGTAGGTTTATCTTAATTATTAGGGAATTATAAGGGTGCTTCAAGTAATTTTAATTTTTCGAGGTGAGAAATATCCCACGTCGTATGGGATGTTCAAGAATATTCAGAAATATCCTACTATGCATAATCAGGTATTAAAAAGGTGGGACATTTAACTCTACCATGCTTCAAAAATTCAACTAGATCTTAATTTTCTGGATTCTCTATTATTCGGGATTTCATGAACTGTGTAAGCAGTATAAGCTCATGAGATGAAATTATGTATGTACTTGGAAGCTTACAAAATACACACAAAGATTACGACAAAGATCGTAACAAGAATTTGGAACCTTGTTCAGGGTTTTATAAATTCCTATATTCTTATAGGTTCAAATGCTGAATCTGAAGTATAGCAAACAAAATACTTTCAGTTACTCTTGTATTTATTTCTATACATTTAAGTTTTACATTACACCCTTTTGCACGTTTTTCTAAAAAAAGATACTTAGATGGATCTGAGCACCATTGATTATAATCAGTGTCAAGCAACAGTTATTTAGTGATGGCAATTAAAGATAAAACTGCTTACTTATGGATAAAAGTATAATAAAGTTGTAGAAGGTATTCAGTTACAAAATTTCAGGGGTGATTTTAGACATCAAACAAAAGATTCTGGACATTAGACAAAATTAAAGATAATGAAAATGTAGTAGAACATCTCCTATAACTTATTAATTTGCCTTCTGTACCTACTAATTGTAGTATAATCCTCCTGAAACTTGGCAAGTCGAATAATCACCACAAAGTTCGTGACAGGAGTTAAGCCATGGAGATCCAGGATTATCATAGTCACTGTTTGGGTTGTGTATCTTAAATACGTACAGTATTTCACCACAATGGTGTAATGTAAGTATTTCCTCAAACAGTAGCTAGGATAATCACTGCTTTCTTTAAATCCTTATCACTCTATGATTGCTAGGTAAAATTACTTAAGTCACATGTTTTTGTTTTCGAGATATTGGCGTTTAAAGTCTTCTACTTCAACAGTGTCCTCTGGACTTATGTCTTTTTGAACCCTTACCTTTAATTACCTTTTTTCAATGCCCTTTCTTCTTTCTGAATATATAAATTCCATATCCTAGATCTCAGTTAAGACTTTAAGTTCAATTTTTTAAAAATGCAATATAGGTCGTAGCCTTAGTCTGTGGTTACAACTAATTAGATAGAACATTGGTTCATCAGAGAACGCATCCACTGAAACCCCAACCTTAAGCCACAGAATTACTTCTGTGAAGATCAAACGATAAACGAAGTGACAAACGAAGAGCCAAAGATCATTTCGTTATTCTTACTTGTCACCTTTTGCTTCGACTTCTAGAATCACATTTTATATTTCCTCCCTTCTATGGTCCTATAGCCAGTAACCAAAGATTATTAAAAGAAATGTAAAGCTTTCCTGACCCGATGGCATACAGTTCTCACTATTCAGACTTTCAGGAGTAAACCATGTACTTTCGACAGAATTTTTCCAACGTTTCGCCAGCATTGAAGTTAGCTTCATCAGGTAGTCGAATGACACACTGATACTCATTGTTAGAGAACTGCGATACCCTGTACACTACAGACGATCGTGGTTGTACGCAGAAGGATGTTAGTCCCATCGCTACCACGCGCTGAGTTTCTTTCTTTCTCGAATGGAGGTCCCCTCCAGTAGCTCCAAGAGCATCCTCGTCATACTGGTGACTTCTTCCGTGGCATGTGCTCCCGCTCGGTGTCACAAAGCACAAAGATCCTTTTTTTGCCGGAGTCCCGTGGACAGTAGGCGCCTTGTTGATCTCACGAATTTCCGTGGCACCGCGGGGGAAGAAAGGGAGCAAATCCTGTGACGGTTTAAGAATAGCTTGTCACTGGAATACTTCCTCTTTGTATCGATCAGGAATCGGTGTATGTATAGTGAATCAATGGGACTATCAATCTTTCAGCTCACGCGCTGGGTAGCTCGAAAGTGTTCCTTTTGTTAAGGACAACTTTCATTCAAAATTTTACGAGTAACGTTTCGTATTTTGATAAATCACAGCAGATATTGATATAGCACATGTAGTTTATTTATAATTTGTATTGGTGTACGTAACTTTATTTTTTGTGTATAGGTTTACTAGGATGGAATCAATCGAAGACATTAATATATATCGTCTGATGTTTGTCCATAATTTTTGGAAATTCTTTGTCAATGATTTTACTACGTGTTTTGTCAGTATTACAGACCTCCCCAAGGTAATAGAAACTTTTAAATGAATGTTTGATAGCTTGTAGAGCTGGTGAAGTGAAGGCACTAATACCCCCTTGTATTCATTGTAGCAAATTAAGTAAAAAGGTGAAAATCTAGAACAAAGGTAAGTCTCCAGAGTAATTTTAATAATTAACTTCTAGCAAAATTAAAAAATGGATATTAATTATACAACCGACTGAACTCCTACAACTGGCAAAGACTCACTAAAAAGTATGTCTTACCCTTGGAGAACTCTCCTTGTAATACTTCAGAGGAACATGCATACAATGAAAGCAAAATCGATTCAAGTAACGTTAGAGAGTAAAGAAGGAAAGACAAGACCAGTTAAAATTTTAGTAATAATCTTTATTGAAAGTACAAGAAGGATAACATGGTACATTCTCGTACAATAATCTTGACGCAATACTGGCGTTATAGTGTAAAACGTAATCCATGATTAACAGCCGATAGACCGAAAACCATCATCGATTTTCAACGAGGCCGCAATGACCGTGACACGCAACGTAGTGTGTGTAACAGTTGGGTCACAATGTCTTGTGTTGTGAAAAAGTCGAACATTTCACCATCTACATCAGCCGTCTGCACGCTTAAGCATCGTCATCAAACCTGACGCGTCTTTTTTGCGCCCTCAATGGCACCATGTGGACGGTCTGCTCATAATCCAGAAGGGGGCCAACGAGTCCAGACAAACGTCGCGTAACGATGATATAATACACAGAAGATAAGA
Source organism: Calliopsis andreniformis (assembly GCF_051401765.1). Taxonomy (NCBI): domain Eukaryota; kingdom Metazoa; phylum Arthropoda; class Insecta; order Hymenoptera; family Andrenidae; genus Calliopsis; species Calliopsis andreniformis. The sequence goes on along the minus strand of NC_135067.1, from coordinate 8,428,868 downwards.
AGCTTCTTTCAACGATCGTAAATACTAAAGGGTTTATACAAGGTATTGGAGTACAGGTAGGAATGATTCAAGAAGTAATGTTAAACGAGAAGATAAAAGCCCATGCAGTTATTTAACTTTATAAAATTCTGTATTAAAAATAATCACACTCTTTTTCCACTGTTTTCTAATATAAAAACAATCGTCGAGAAAACTCAATTTTGGGATGTAAAAATAAGGCAGGTGGATTGTTGTAAGTACAATTTATTTTTAAAGTTACAGCAGTTCAAAGATCGACATTTTATCTATCAAACTGTAGTGATCCACTAATTTTGTAGATGAGTGTACGCTTTCCCTATTTTTTCAGAGGTCAGACTGACTTCGAACAAAATCCTCCTACTCTTCTTAACCTTCGTTGAGGGAGTATGCCAGATTGGTGCCAATATGAACATCCTAGGATACTGGGAATGACTGTATAAGTTGCAATACAATATGTAATTAGCGAACATATAGTAAATCGCAAGTGAAGTGCAATTTTACTGTTACACAGGTAAATTAACATCTGCTACCCAACTTACTTGTGTGGCTCTAAAACAAAAAGCCATAAATATCTAGCACGGCCAACGCGCTCCTCAGTCGCTTCTGAGATTTGGAAAGGTGCGGACCATAATCGGTTTCTGGACTACCCTCTCGTGATCCACACGTCACAGGCCCATGGGTCACTGACAGGTTTATGAACTCCGCTTCCCGAATATCAACAACTTTTGTAAGCTAAATATCTGCATGTACATTGTACATATCGAACTTTGTACATACTATGTACAAGACATTATACCCAACAAACTGTATAGAACACTCCAAACAAATTTACAAAAATAAAAGGCATTGCAAAACGCTATGACGCGTTCAATTATTTACTGAACTACACCTCTGACACGTTCCTCCATTATCATCCAAAACTATTACACTTCCGAAAATTGGCGCCATTAGTCATTTTTCGAAAATTCCGAGATATCTACTCTCACATCATGTTTCCCTGACACTTTTGCGTCCAAAGACAAACTTATATTATATCAACTTTTGCAAAATCGTCATACCTCTTCCGGTATAATGTTCTCCTGATACTTACCTTTAATTTCAGCAAATGCCAAGTTACATCTTGGTAAGTAATAAGAATTCGGGATACCTCTTTCGGTATCATGTTCTCCTGATACTTATATTAATTTTTGCCAAATGCCGAGCTACATATTGGTAAGTAATATGAATTCGGGATACCTCTTTCGGTATCATGTTCTCCTGATACTTACCTTTAATTTCGGCAAAAGCCAAGTTACATATTGGTAAGTTATAAGAATTCGGGATACCTCTTTCGATATCATGTTCTCCTGATACTTATATTAATTTTTGCCGAATGCCGAGCTACATATTGGTAAGTAATATGAATTCGGGATACCTCTTTCGGTATCATGTTCTCCTGATACTTACCTTTAATTTCGGCAAAAGCCAAGTTACATATTGGTAAGTTATAAGAATTCGGGATACCTCTTTCGATATCATGTTCTCCTGATACTTTTATTAATTTTTGCCAAATGCCGAGCTACATATTGGTAAGTAATATGAATTCGGGATACCTCTTTCGGTATCATGTTCTCCTGATACTTACCTTTAATTTCGGCAAAAGCCAAGTTACATATTGGTAAGTAATAAGAATTCGGGATACCTCTTTCGATATCATGTTCTCCTGATACTTACCTTTAATTTCGGCAAAAGCCAAGTTACATATTGGTAAGTAATAAGAATTCGGGATACCTCTTTCGATATCATGTTCTCCTGATACTTACCTTTAATTTCGGCAAAAGCCAAGTTACATATTGCTAAGTAACAAGTATTCGGGATACCTCTTTCGATATCATGTTCTCCTGATACTTACCTTTAATTTCGGCAAATGCCAAATTACATCTTGGTAAGTAATAAGAATTCGGGATACCTCTTTCGGTATCATGTTCTCCTGATACTTATATTAATTTTTGCCAAATGCCGAGCTACATATTGGTAAGTAATATGAATTCGGGATACCTCTTTCGGTATCATGTTCTCCTGATACTTACCTTTAATTTCGGCAAAAGCCAAGTTACATATTGGTAAGTTATAAGAATTCGGGATACCTCTTTCGATATCATGTTCTCCTGATACTTATATTAATTTTTGCCGAATGCCGAGCTACATATTGGTAAGTAATATGAATTCGGGATACCTCTTTCGGTATCATGTTCTCCTGATACTTACCTTTAATTTCGGCAAAAGCCAAGTTACATATTGGTAAGTTATAAGAATTCGGGATACCTCTTTCGATATCATGTTCTCCTGATACTTTTATTAATTTTTGCCAAATGCCGAGCTACATATTGGTAAGTAATATGAATTCGGGATACCTCTTTCGGTATCATGTTCTCCTGATACTTACCTTTAATTTCGGCAAAAGCCAAGTTACATATTGGTAAGTAATAAGAATTCGGGATACCTCTTTCGATATCATGTTCTCCTGATACTTACCTTTAATTTCGGCAAAAGCCAAGTTACATATTGGTAAGTAATAAGAATTCGGGATACCTCTTTCGATATCATGTTCTCCTGATACTTACCTTTAATTTCGGCAAAAGCCAAGTTACATATTGCTAAGTAACAAGTATTCGGGATACCTCTTTCGATATCATGTTCTCCTGATACTTACCTTTAATTTCGGCAAATGCCAAATTACATCTTGGTAAGTAATAAGAATTCGGGATACCTCTTTCGGTATCATGTTCTCCTGATACTTATATTAATTTTTGCCAAATGCCGAGCTACATATTGGTAAGTAATATGAATTCGGGATACCTCTTTCGGTATCATGTTCTCCTGATACTTACCTTTAATTTCGGCAAAAGCCAAGTTACATATTGGTAAGTTATAAGAATTCGGGATACCTCTTTCGATATCATGTTCTCCTGATACTTATATTAATTTTTGCCGAATGCCGAGCTACATATTGGTAAGTAATATGAATTCGGGATACCTCTTTCGGTATCAGGTTCTCCTGATACTTACCTTTAATTTCGGCAAAAGCCAAGTTACATATTGGTAAGTTATAAGAATTCGGGATACCTCTTTCGATATCATGTTCTCCTGATACTTTTATTAATTTTTGCCAAATGCCGAGCTACATATTGGTAAGTAATATGAATTCGGGATACCTCTTTCGGTATCATGTTCTCCTGATACTTACCTTTAATTTCGGCAAAAGCCAAGTTACATATTGGTAAGTAATAAGAATTCGGGATACCTCTTTCGATATCATGTTCTCCTGATACTTACCTTTAATTTCGGCAAAAGCCAAGTTACATATTGGTAAGTAATAAGAATTCGGGATACCTCTTTCGATATCATGTTCTCCTGATACTTACCTTTAATTTCGGCAAAAGCCAAGTTACATATTGCTAAGTAACAAGTATTCGGGATACCTCTTTCGATATCATGTTCTCCTGATACTTACCTTTAATTTCGGCAAATGCCAAGTTACATCTTGGTAAGTAATAAGAATTCGGGATACCTCTTTCGGTATCATGTTCTCCTGATACTTATATTAATTTTTGCCAAATGCCGAGCTACATATTGGTAAGTAATATGAATTCGGGATACCTCTTTCGGTATCATGTTCTCCTGATACTTACCTTTAATTTCGGCAAAAGCCAAGTTACATATTGGTAAGTTATAAGAATTCGGGATACCTCTTTCGATATCATGTTCTCCTGATACTTTTATTAATTTTTGCCAAATGCCGAGCTACATATTGGTAAGTAATATGAATTCGGGATACCTCTTTCGGTATCATGTTCTCCTGATACTTACCTTTAATTTCGGCAAAAGCCAAGTTACATATTGGTAAGTAATAAGAATTCGGGATACCTCTTTCGATATCATGTTCTCCTGATACTTACCTTTAATTTCGGCAAAAGCCAAGTTACATATTGGTAAGTAATAAGAATTCGGGATACCTCTTTCGATATCATGTTCTCCTGATACTTACCTTTAATTTCGGCAAAAGCCAAGTTACATATTGCTAAGTAACAAGTATTCGGGATACCTCTTTCGATATCATGTTCTCCTGATACTTACCTTTAATTTCGGCAAATGCCAAATTACATCTTGGTAAGTAATAAGAATTCGGGATACCTCTTTCGGTATCATGTTCTCCTGATACTTATATTAATTTTTGCCAAATGCCGAGCTACATATTGGTAAGTAATATGAATTCGGGATACCTCTTTCGGTATCATGTTCTCCTGATACTTACCTTTAATTTCGGCAAAAGCCAAGTTACATATTGGTAAGTTATAAGAATTCGGGATACCTCTTTCGATATCATGTTCTCCTGATACTTATATTAATTTTTGCCGAATGCCGAGCTACATATTGGTAAGTAATATGAATTCGGGATACCTCTTTCGGTATCATGTTCTCCTGATACTTACCTTTAATTTCGGCAAAAGCCAAGTTACATATTGGTAAGTTATAAGAATTCGGGATACCTCTTTCGATATCATGTTCTCCTGATACTTTTATTAATTTTTGCCAAATGCCGAGCTACATATTGGTAAGTAATATGAATTCGGGATACCTCTTTCGGTATCATGTTCTCCTGATACTTACCTTTAATTTCGGCAAAAGCCAAGTTACATATTGGTAAGTAATAAGAATTCGGGATACCTCTTTCGATATCATGTTCTCCTGATACTTACCTTTAATTTCGGCAAAAGCCAAGTTACATATTGGTAAGTAATAAGAATTCGGGATACCTCTTTCGATATCATGTTCTCCTGATACTTACCTTTAATTTCGGCAAAAGCCAAGTTACATATTGCTAAGTAACAAGTATTCGGGATACCTCTTTCGATATCATGTTCTCCTGATACTTACCTTTAATTTCGGCAAATGCCAAATTACATCTTGGTAAGTAATAAGAATTCGGGATACCTCTTTCGGTATCATGTTCTCCTGATACTTATATTAATTTTTGCCAAATGCCGAGCTACATATTGGTAAGTAATATGAATTCGGGATACCTCTTTCGGTATCATGTTCTCCTGATACTTACCTTTAATTTCGGCAAAAGCCAAGTTACATATTGGTAAGTTATAAGAATTCGGGATACCTCTTTCGATATCATGTTCTCCTGATACTTATATTAATTTTTGCCGAATGCCGAGCTACATATTGGTAAGTAATATGAATTCGGGATACCTCTTTCGGTATCATGTTCTCCTGATACTTACCTTTAATTTCGGCAAAAGCCAAGTTACATATTGGTAAGTTATAAGAATTCGGGATACCTCTTTCGATATCATGTTCTCCTGATACTTTTATTAATTTTTGCCAAATGCCGAGCTACATATTGGTAAGTAATATGAATTCGGGATACCTCTTTCGGTATCATGTTCTCCTGATACTTACCTTTAATTTCGGCAAAAGCCAAGTTACATATTGGTAAGTAATAAGAATTCGGGATACCTCTTTCGATATCATGTTCTCCTGATACTTACCTTTAATTTCGGCAAAAGCCAAGTTACATATTGGTAAGTAATAAGAATTCGGGATACCTCTTTCGATATCATGTTCTCCTGATACTTACCTTTAATTTCGGCAAAAGCCAAGTTACATATTGCTAAGTAACAAGTATTCGGGATACCTCTTTCGATATCATGTTCTCCTGATACTTACCTTTAATTTCGGCAAATGCCAAATTACATCTTGGTAAGTAATAAGAATTCGGGATACCTCTTTCGGTATCATGTTCTCCTGATACTTATATTAATTTTTGCCAAATGCCGAGCTACATATTGGTAAGTAATATGAATTCGGGATACCTCTTTCGGTATCATGTTCTCCTGATACTTACCTTTAATTTCGGCAAAAGCCAAGTTACATATTGGTAAGTTATAAGAATTCGGGATACCTCTTTCGATATCATGTTCTCCTGATACTTATATTAATTTTTGCCGAATGCCGAGCTACATATTGGTAAGTAATATGAATTCGGGATACCTCTTTCGGTATCAGGTTCTCCTGATACTTACCTTTAATTTCGGCAAAAGCCAAGTTACATATTGGTAAGTTATAAGAATTCGGGATACCTCTTTCGATATCATGTTCTCCTGATACTTTTATTAATTTTTGCCAAATGCCGAGCTACATATTGGTAAGTAATATGAATTCGGGATACCTCTTTCGGTATCATGTTCTCCTGATACTTACCTTTAATTTCGGCAAAAGCCAAGTTACATATTGGTAAGTAATAAGAATTCGGGATACCTCTTTCGATATCATGTTCTCCTGATACTTACCTTTAATTTCGGCAAAAGCCAAGTTACATATTGGTAAGTAATAAGAATTCGGGATACCTCTTTCGATATCATGTTCTCCTGATACTTACCTTTAATTTCGGCAAAAGCCAAGTTACATATTGCTAAGTAACAAGTATTCGGGATACCTCTTTCGATATCATGTTCTCCTGATACTTACCTTTAATTTCGGCAAATGCCAAGTTACATCTTGGTAAGTAATAAGAATTCGGGATACCTCTTTCGGTATCATGTTCTCCTGATACTTATATTAATTTTTGCCAAATGCCGAGCTACATATTGGTAAGTAATATGAATTCGGGATACCTCTTTCGGTATCATGTTCTCCTGATACTTACCTTTAATTTCGGCAAAAGCCAAGTTACATATTGGTAAGTTATAAGAATTCGGGATACCTCTTTCGATATCATGTTCTCCTGATACTTTTATTAATTTTTGCCAAATGCCGAGCTACATATTGGTAAGTAATATGAATTCGGGATACCTCTTTCGGTATCATGTTCTCCTGATACTTACCTTTAATTTCGGCAAAAGCCAAGTTACATATTGGTAAGTAATAAGAATTCGGGATACCTCTTTCGATATCATGTTCTCCTGATACTTACCTTTAATTTCGGCAAAAGCCAAGTTACATATTGGTAAGTAATAAGAATTCGGGATACCTCTTTCGATATCATGTTCTCCTGATACTTACCTTTAATTTCGGCAAAAGCCAAGTTACATATTGCTAAGTAACAAGTATTCGGGATACCTCTTTCGATATCATGTTCTCCTGATACTTACCTTTAATTTCGGCAAATGCCAAATTACATCTTGGTAAGTAATAAGAATTCGGGATACCTCTTTCGGTATCATGTTCTCCTGATACTTATATTAATTTTTGCCAAATGCCGAGCTACATATTGGTAAGTAATATGAATTCGGGATACCTCTTTCGGTATCATGTTCTCCTGATACTTACCTTTAATTTCGGCAAAAGCCAAGTTACATATTGGTAAGTTATAAGAATTCGGGATACCTCTTTCGATATCATGTTCTCCTGATACTTATATTAATTTTTGCCGAATGCCGAGCTACATATTGGTAAGTAATATGAATTCGGGATACCTCTTTCGGTATCATGTTCTCCTGATACTTACCTTTAATTTCGGCAAAAGCCAAGTTACATATTGGTAAGTTATAAGAATTCGGGATACCTCTTTCGATATCATGTTCTCCTGATACTTTTATTAATTTTTGCCAAATGCCGAGCTACATATTGGTAAGTAATATGAATTCGGGATACCTCTTTCGGTATCATGTTCTCCTGATACTTACCTTTAATTTCGGCAAAAGCCAAGTTACATATTGGTAAGTAATAAGAATTCGGGATACCTCTTTCGATATCATGTTCTCCTGATACTTACCTTTAATTTCGGCAAAAGCCAAGTTACATATTGGTAAGTAATAAGAATTCGGGATACCTCTTTCGATATCATGTTCTCCTGATACTTACCTTTAATTTCGGCAAAAGCCAAGTTACATATTGCTAAGTAACAAGTATTCGGGATACCTCTTTCGATATCATGTTCTCCTGATACTTACCTTTAATTTCGGCAAATGCCAAATTACATCTTGGTAAGTAATAAGAATTCGGGATACCTCTTTCGGTATCATGTTCTCCTGATACTTATATTAATTTTTGCCAAATGCCGAGCTACATATTGGTAAGTAATATGAATTCGGGATACCTCTTTCGGTATCATGTTCTCCTGATACTTACCTTTAATTTCGGCAAGAGCCAAGTTACATATTGGTAAGTTATAAGAATTCGGGATACCTCTTTCGATATCATGTTCTCCTGATACTTTTATTAATTTTTGCCAAATGCCGAGCTACATATTGGTAAGTAATATGAATTCGGGATACCTCTTTCGGTATCATGTTCTCCTGATACTTACCTTTAATTTCGGCAAAAGCCAAGTTACATATTGGTAAGTAATAAGAATTCGGGATACCTCTTTCGATATCATGTTCTCCTGATACTTACCTTTAATTTCGGCAAAAGCCAAGTTACATATTGGTAAGTAATAAGAATTCGGGATACCTCTTTCGATATCATGTTCTCCTGATACTTACCTTTAATTTCGGCAAAAGCCAAGTTACATATTGCTAAGTAACAAGTATTCGGGATACCTCTTTCGATATCATGTTCTCCTGATACTTACCTTTAATTTCGGCAAATGCCAAATTACATCTTGGTAAGTAATAAGAATTCGGGATACCTCTTTCGGTATCATGTTCTCCTGATACTTATATTAATTTTTGCCAAATGCCGAGCTACATATTGGTAAGTAATATGAATTCGGGATACCTCTTTCGGTATCATGTTCTCCTGATACTTACCTTTAATTTCGGCAAGAGCCAAGTTACATATTGGTAAGTTATAAGAATTCGGGATACCTCTTTCGATATCATGTTCTCCTGATACTTTTATTAATTTTTGCCAAATGCCGAGCTACATATTGGTAAGTAATATGAATTCGGGATACCTCTTTCGGTATCATGTTCTCCTGATACTTACCTTTAATTTCGGCAAAAGCCAAGTTACATATTGGTAAGTAATAAGAATTCGGGATACCTCTTTCGATATCATGTTCTCCTGATACTTACCTTTAATTTCGGCAAAAGCCAAGTTACATATTGGTAAGTAATAAGAATTCGGGATACCTCTTTCGATATCATGTTCTCCTGATACTTACCTTTAATTTCGGCAAAAGCCAAGTTACATATTGCTAAGTAATAAGAATTCGGGATACCTCTTTCGATATCATGTTCTCCTGATACTTACCTTTAATTTCGGCAAATGCCAAGTTACATCTTGGTAAGTTATAAGAATTCGGGATACCTCTTTCGATATCATGTTCTCCTGATACTTATATTAATTTTTGCCAAAAGCCGAGCTACATATTGGTAAGTAATAAGAATTCGGGATACCTCTTTCGATATCATGTTCTCCTGATACTTACCTTTAATTTCGGCAAAAGCCAAGTTACATATTGGTAAGTAATAAGAATTCGGGATACCTCTTTCGGTATCATGTTCTCCTGATACTTATATTAATTTTTGCCAAATGCCGAGCTACATATTGGTAAGTAATATGAATTCGGGATACCTCTTTCGGTATCATGTTCTCCTGATACTTACCTTTAATTTCGGCAAAAGCCAAGTTACATATTGCTAAGTAACAAGTATTCGGGATACCTCTTTCGATATCATGTTCTCCTGATACTTACCTTTAATTTCGGCAAATGCCAAGTTACATCTTGGTAAGTAATAAGAATTCGGGATACCTCTTTCGGTATCATGTTCTCCTGATACTTATATTAATTTTTGCCAAATGCCGAGCTACATATTGGTAAGTAATATGAATTCGGGATACCTCTTTCGGTATCATGTTCTCCTGATACTTACCTTTAATTTCGGCAAAAGCCAAGTTACATATTGGTAAGTAATAAGAATTCGGGATACCTCTTTCGATATCATGTTCTCCAGATACTTACCTTTAATTTCGGCAAATGCCAAGTTACATCTTGGTAAGTAATAAGAATTCGGGATACCTCTTTCGGTATCATGTTCTCCTGATACTTATATTAATTTTTGCCAAATGCCGAGCTACATATTGGTAAGTAATAAGAATTCGGGATACCTCTTTCGATATCATGTTCTCCTGATACTTACCTTTAATTTCGGCAAATGCCAAGTTACATCTTGGTAAGTAATAAGAATTCGGGATACCTCTTTCGGTATCATGTTCTCCTGATACTTATATTAATTTTTGCCAAATGCCGAGCTACATACTGGTAAGTAATATGAATTCGGGATACCTCTTTCGGTATCATGTTCTCCTGATACTTACCTTTAATTTCGGCAAAAGCCAAGTTACATATTGGTAAGTTATAAGAATTCGGGATACCTCTTTCGATATCATGTTCTCCTGATACTTATATTAATTTTTGCCAAATGCCGAGCTACATATTGGTAAGTAATATGAATTCGGGATACCTCTTTCGGTATCATGTTCTCCTGTTACTTACCTTTAATTTCGGCAAAAGCCAAGTTACATATTGGTAAGTTATAAGAATTCGGGATACCTCTTGCGATATCATGTTCTCCTGATACTTACCTTTAATTTCGGCAAATGCCAAGTTACATCTTGGTAAGTAATAAGAATTCGGGATACCTCTTTCGGTATCATGTTCTCCTGATACTTACCTTTAATTTCGGCAAAAGCCAAGTTACATATTGCTAAGTAACAAGTATTCGGGATACCTCTTTCGATATCATGTTCTCCTGATACTTATATTAATTTTTGCCAAATGCCGAGCTACATATTGGTAAGTAATATGAATTCGGGATACCTCTTTCGGTATCATGTTCTCCTGATACTTATATTAATTTTTGCCAAATGCCGAGCTACATATTGGTAAGTAATATGAATTCGGGATACCTCTTTCGGTATCATGTTCTCCTGTTACTTACCTTTAATTTCGGCAAAAGCCAAGTTACATATTGGTAAGTTATAAGAATTCGGGATACCTCTTTCGATATCATGTTCTCCTGATACTTATATTAATTTTTGCCAAATGCCGAGCTACATATTGGTAAGTAATATGAATTCGGGATACCTCTTTCGGTATCATGTTCTCCTGATACTTACCTTTAATTTCGGCAAAAGCCAAGTTACATATTGGTAAGTTATAAGAATTCGGGATACCTCTTTCGATATCATGTTCTCCTGATACTTATATTAATTTTCGCCAAATGCCGAGCTACATATTGCTAAGTAACAAGTATTCGGGATACCTCTTTCGATATCATGTTCTCCTGATACTTTTATTAATTTTTGCCAAATGCCGAGCTACATATTGGTAAGTAATATGAATTCGGGATACCTCTTTCGGTATCATGTTCTCCTGATACTTACCTTTAATTTCGGCAAAAGCCAAGTTACATATTGGTAAGTAATAAGAATTCGGGATACCTCTTTCGATATCATGTTCTCCTGATACTTACCTTTAATTTCGGCAAAAGCCAAGTTACATATTGGTAAGTAATAAGAATTCGGGATACCTCTTTCGATATCATGTTCTCCTGATACTTACCTTTAATTTCGGCAAAAGCCAAGTTACATATTGCTAAGTAACAAGTATTCGGGATACCTCTTTCGATATCATGTTCTCCTGATACTTACCTTTAATTTCGGCAAATGCCAAGTTACATCTTGGTAAGTAATAAGAATTCGGGATACCTCTTTCGGTATCATGTTCTCCTGATACTTATATTAATTTTTGCCAAATGCCGAGCTACATATTGGTAAGTAATATGAATTCGGGATACCTCTTTCGGTATCATGTTCTCCTGATACTTACCTTTAATTTCGGCAAAAGCCAAGTTACATATTGGTAAGTTATAAGAATTCGGGATACCTCTTTCGATATCATGTTCTCCTGATACTTTTATTAATTTTTGCCAAATGCCGAGCTACATATTGGTAAGTAATATGAATTCGGGATACCTCTTTCGGTATCATGTTCTCCTGATACTTACCTTTAATTTCGGCAAAAGCCAAGTTACATATTGGTAAGTAATAAGAATTCGGGATACCTCTTTCGATATCATGTTCTCCTGATACTTACCTTTAATTTCGGCAAAAGCCAAGTTACATATTGGTAAGTAATAAGAATTCGGGATACCTCTTTCGATATCATGTTCTCCTGATACTTACCTTTAATTTCGGCAAAAGCCAAGTTACATATTGCTAAGTAACAAGTATTCGGGATACCTCTTTCGATATCATGTTCTCCTGATACTTACCTTTAATTTCGGCAAATGCCAAATTACATCTTGGTAAGTAATAAGAATTCGGGATACCTCTTTCGGTATCATGTTCTCCTGATACTTATATTAATTTTTGCCAAATGCCGAGCTACATATTGGTAAGTAATATGAATTCGGGATACCTCTTTCGGTATCATGTTCTCCTGATACTTACCTTTAATTTCGGCAAAAGCCAAGTTACATATTGGTAAGTTATAAGAATTCGGGATACCTCTTTCGATATCATGTTCTCCTGATACTTATATTAATTTTTGCCGAATGCCGAGCTACATATTGGTAAGTAATATGAATTCGGGATACCTCTTTCGGTATCATGTTCTCCTGATACTTACCTTTAATTTCGGCAAAAGCCAAGTTACATATTGGTAAGTTATAAGAATTCGGGATACCTCTTTCGATATCATGTTCTCCTGATACTTTTATTAATTTTTGCCAAATGCCGAGCTACATATTGGTAAGTAATATGAATTCGGGATACCTCTTTCGGTATCATGTTCTCCTGATACTTACCTTTAATTTCGGCAAAAGCCAAGTTACATATTGGTAAGTAATAAGAATTCGGGATACCTCTTTCGATATCATGTTCTCCTGATACTTACCTTTAATTTCGGCAAAAGCCAAGTTACATATTGGTAAGTAATAAGAATTCGGGATACCTCTTTCGATATCATGTTCTCCTGATACTTACCTTTAATTTCGGCAAAAGCCAAGTTACATATTGCTAAGTAACAAGTATTCGGGATACCTCTTTCGATATCATGTTCTCCTGATACTTACCTTTAATTTCGGCAAATGCCAAATTACATCTTGGTAAGTAATAAGAATTCGGGATACCTCTTTCGGTATCATGTTCTCCTGATACTTATATTAATTTTTGCCAAATGCCGAGCTACATATTGGTAAGTAATATGAATTCGGGATACCTCTTTCGGTATCATGTTCTCCTGATACTTACCTTTAATTTCGGCAAGAGCCAAGTTACATATTGGTAAGTTATAAGAATTCGGGATACCTCTTTCGATATCATGTTCTCCTGATACTTTTATTAATTTTTGCCAAATGCCGAGCTACATATTGGTAAGTAATATGAATTCGGGATACCTCTTTCGGTATCATGTTCTCCTGATACTTACCTTTAATTTCGGCAAAAGCCAAGTTACATATTGGTAAGTAATAAGAATTCGGGATACCTCTTTCGATATCATGTTCTCCTGATACTTACCTTTAATTTCGGCAAAAGCCAAGTTACATATTGGTAAGTAATAAGAATTCGGGATACCTCTTTCGATATCATGTTCTCCTGATACTTACCTTTAATTTCGGCAAAAGCCAAGTTACATATTGCTAAGTAATAAGAATTCGGGATACCTCTTTCGATATCATGTTCTCCTGATACTTACCTTTAATTTCGGCAAATGCCAAGTTACATCTTGGTAAGTTATAAGAATTCGGGATACCTCTTTCGATATCATGTTCTCCTGATACTTATATTAATTTTTGCCAAAAGCCGAGCTACATATTGGTAAGTAATAAGAATTCGGGATACCTCTTTCGATATCATGTTCTCCTGATACTTACCTTTAATTTCGGCAAAAGCCAAGTTACATATTGGTAAGTAATAAGAATTCGGGATACCTCTTTCGGTATCATGTTCTCCTGATACTTATATTAATTTTTGCCAAATGCCGAGCTACATATTGGTAAGTAATATGAATTCGGGATACCTCTTTCGGTATCATGTTCTCCTGATACTTACCTTTAATTTCGGCAAAAGCCAAGTTACATATTGCTAAGTAACAAGTATTCGGGATACCTCTTTCGATATCATGTTCTCCTGATACTTACCTTTAATTTCGGCAAATGCCAAGTTACATCTTGGTAAGTAATAAGAATTCGGGATACCTCTTTCGGTATCATGTTCTCCTGATACTTATATTAATTTTTGCCAAATGCCGAGCTACATATTGGTAAGTAATATGAATTCGGGATACCTCTTTCGGTATCATGTTCTCCTGATACTTACCTTTAATTTCGGCAAAAGCCAAGTTACATATTGGTAAGTAATAAGAATTCGGGATACCTCTTTCGATATCATGTTCTCCAGATACTTACCTTTAATTTCGGCAAATGCCAAGTTACATCTTGGTAAGTAATAAGAATTCGGGATACCTCTTTCGGTATCATGTTCTCCTGATACTTATATTAATTTTTGCCAAATGCCGAGCTACATATTGGTAAGTAATAAGAATTCGGGATACCTCTTTCGATATCATGTTCTCCTGATACTTACCTTTAATTTCGGCAAATGCCAAGTTACATCTTGGTAAGTAATAAGAATTCGGGATACCTCTTTCGGTATCATGTTCTCCTGATACTTATATTAATTTTTGCCAAATGCCGAGCTACATACTGGTAAGTAATATGAATTCGGGATACCTCTTTCGGTATCATGTTCTCCTGATACTTACCTTTAATTTCGGCAAAAGCCAAGTTACATATTGGTAAGTTATAAGAATTCGGGATACCTCTTTCGATATCATGTTCTCCTGATACTTATATTAATTTTTGCCAAATGCCGAGCTACATATTGGTAAGTAATATGAATTCGGGATACCTCTTTCGGTATCATGTTCTCCTGTTACTTACCTTTAATTTCGGCAAAAGCCAAGTTACATATTGGTAAGTTATAAGAATTCGGGATACCTCTTGCGATATCATGTTCTCCTGATACTTACCTTTAATTTCGGCAAATGCCAAGTTACATCTTGGTAAGTAATAAGAATTCGGGATACCTCTTTCGGTATCATGTTCTCCTGATACTTACCTTTAATTTCGGCAAAAGCCAAGTTACATATTGCTAAGTAACAAGTATTCGGGATACCTCTTTCGATATCATGTTCTCCTGATACTTATATTAATTTTTGCCAAATGCCGAGCTACATATTGGTAAGTAATATGAATTCGGGATACCTCTTTCGGTATCATGTTCTCCTGATACTTATATTAATTTTTGCCAAATGCCGAGCTACATATTGGTAAGTAATATGAATTCGGGATACCTCTTTCGGTATCATGTTCTCCTGTTACTTACCTTTAATTTCGGCAAAAGCCAAGTTACATATTGGTAAGTTATAAGAATTCGGGATACCTCTTTCGATATCATGTTCTCCTGATACTTATATTAATTTTTGCCAAATGCCGAGCTACATATTGGTAAGTAATATGAATTCGGGATACCTCTTTCGGTATCATGTTCTCCTGATACTTACCTTTAATTTCGGCAAAAGCCAAGTTACATATTGGTAAGTTATAAGAATTCGGGATACCTCTTTCGATATCATGTTCTCCTGATACTTATATTAATTTTCGCCAAATGCCGAGCTACATATTGCTAAGTAACAAGTATTCGGGATACCTCTTTCGATATCATGTTCTCCTGATACTTACCTTTAATTTCGGCAAATGCCAAGTTACATCTTGGTAAGTAATAAGAATTCGGGATACCTCTTTCGGTATCATGTTCTCCTGATACTTATATTAATTTTTGCCAAATGCCGAGCTACATATTGGTAAGTAATATGAATTCGGGATACCTCTTTCGGTATCATGTTCTCCTGATACTTACCTTTAATTTCGGCAAAGGCCAAGTTACATATTGGTTAGTAATAAGAATTCGGGATACCTCTTTCGGTATCATGTTCTCCTGATACTTACCTTTAATTTCGCCAAAAGCGTAATTACATGTTACTTCGAGACTGTCTGAGTTTTCTAAGGACCATTGGCAATCTCCCTATTCATCTGTGGTACTATATATGTCTCATGAGGAGTTCCCTGGGAAACATTGCTCTTAATGATATCCATAGGACTTCCTGTGGGACATTTATAGTACATATTTCCGAGGCATGCGCGGGCAGCCTAAAATACCCAAAATCGTTTATGAGCAGTTTTATGACCATCTTCAGCAACAGACATTAATAACAAATTATCAACTATCTAAAGATTCCATAATTTCTCTTTATTGACGTAAGTCGCACGATGTAGCACTGTCTTCTCTAATATTCGAAACATAGTTGATATTATGAATATAACTCGACGCTTTCAGGCAGAGAGTCAATTATCAGGGTTTCAGTAGTATAATCCGCCTGAAAGGCGGCAAATCGAATAGCATTGTAGTCAGCGTGGAGCTCTTGGCAGGGGTGACGGAATGGAGAGCAAAGCAGTGATTATCATAGCCAGTATCTGGATCGAGAGTTGTAGAAACTCTAGAAACCCGACAAATCTCAGATGAATGTCCTTTATGTTATGCATTTATTGGAGAGTAAAACTATCACGAGTTGCACTGAAGAATATATCAGAAAGTGGACACTGCGTTTGAAAGTGACTGTCATCAGACAGCATTGCCTAACTGTTTGCCTAACTGAAAACTATTCTCAAATGTGTTTATTAAATATAATAAATTAAACAGCTGCGAAAATTTTGGCGAAAATTGAACTCATTTCACAAAAAATAATAAGCTTAATATTGAATCAATTTAGCGTAGCTACTGTGTATATGCATCGTTGCTCTATGCTCTAGAAAGACTAGTTTGCTGAAGCGTGACGCTACGTTTGTACGGATAAGTCACGATTTCAATGTAAATGTCAGTGAACGTGACTAAAAAACATGAATGATAAAAGATCATTGACGTAATAACCCTTCACGAGGCGGAGGAAAGTAAAAAGTAGTTTAGGAAAAGTTGTTGAAAATCTATACATGATGTAATATTTTTTTAAGATGATGAAACGTTAAATATTTGTATATTTGTATATGCAGAGAGTGAAGTGCTTAAATATTAAATATTTAATATAATTAATAATGTAAGTAAATTCTTAATACTTCACGTTAAAAAAGAAACAAGAGTGGAACTGATGGTATGGATACCCCAAACTGGCTTTATTCTGGTATTTAGGTTTTGAGAAATTTTTCAACTTATCCATGCTGTTCAATTTCTAGATTAGAAATTTCAAGAAGTTTCTAATTTCTATTAAAATTTCATTTTTTACAATCCTAACAAGATCGAGGATAAATAGAATTCTTCGTTCGTATAATATAATTTCAATCTTTTTTATGGAATTCACCTTAGACCAGTAACCCATAGGTACAGAACATTAAGTTTAAATAAATAAAACACTTGTACACAAGATAAATTTAAAAATGTATATTACGTTCTGTAATAATTATATAAATATTTATATATATAATTGCATGTTTCTTACATTCACTATCACAGGAAAGACTATTTGGTCATCTTGCTGTAAAATTTTCAGCTTAATAAACATAATTTTATGACGAAAGCTATAGTTTACAAAAAGTAGGTGTATTAAAAAGTAACGTGTCAATAACACTTGTTAAATAATTCCAAACAGTTTCGAGCAGTAGATTTAGTAGGTTACGTTCTATGAATCAAGTTTTCTGACGAAATATCACTTATGCTTACGGTTATGTTCTATTTGATATGCATACATATATGTTCTTTAATAATGTTGATCCTTTAATCTTGGTAATTACCCAAGCTCTAAAATTAATTCATGCAATACGTTTCTATGAACCTTTTCAAGGTTGATTTCATTCGTTTTCCTTAAGTGTGCGCGCACCTAGAGATGAAGAATAAATTATTAAGTGACAAACTTATTTCTCTATAATATTCTCTCTCCTCTATACCATACTACTATAATAGACTGTACTATAGTACTAACAGACTACTATGTTACTATATTACTACAGTACTACATAGTACCATATTATTATAGCACTGTATTCTACATTATTGCAGTATACAGTGCGTACTGCATTCGATTCTAAGGAAACAAGTGTAATTAATGGTACTAATATGTTCATATACACACATCCGCAATCAAGATAGATTATTGTTTCGCCCCTCATGCATTTAACCTTCAACTTTGCGGATCTCGGTATAGACAAAGGTTTCTTGATCTCATTATCTACATCTTAATAGATAGTAGGAACGATAAATCGCAAAAGATGGCCTTCTGAATATTCATTAATGGAAACATTATCTAGAACCTTCGTCTACTTACGAGATATATGAATTCAAAATTTACTAAGTAGGTACATATTCCTTTTTCTTTAAATCCAATCAATTTATTAATTATATTACCAATTATTAGGATCCATATTATATTAACAGCACATTAACAGTGTAGTATTAAAGATTCATATTGATAATATTGTTTCTGGGCAAAAAAGAAGACCAAAAAATTGTTGAATTCTATAATGAAACATAATCTTTAATCTAATGTAGATATAATGGACCAAATATTAAGTTACATTATAGATACTAGCATATTTTTAATCAAATATTTAGCACTCCCGTTCTTTCCTCCTATTATAAAATTTCCTAAAATACATCCAAATTGCTCATACTTTATCATACGTTCATGTAATGGGACAGTGAAATCGGGTCACTGAGACAGATCGATTAAACTGTCCACGTATCAGGACATTGTAAGGATTATGAATCTCCGATATTGGACAAAACTATCGAATTCAATATTCAGCAAATATTTTTTCTAAATGACAAAATAAACATAGACAATATAAGATAAATCTCCCATTAATTGACCATGTCCCGGTACTAATTTTATTTCATATTAATCTTAAATTCTAATGTATCTAATAACAAAAAATAGTACATATTATGAAATAGTATATTCAGTTACTGAGACACATTCAAGTGTCGGTATAAGCATTTTTTGGCTGTCCACTTATTGAAAAAGACGTTTTAAATATTCAGGCATTGGGACATTTACCTTACCCATATTTGATAAACTCTCTCATTATTTATTACCTGTATGCCACAATATACATAAAAACAAAAAGAAACAAATACAATATCAGGAGTATGTACATGTACCATACTAGTACCTAATTTAATGCAAAGATCCTATGACAACTATAGTCGCACATGACCAACAATTTTGTTAGTCTGACTAAAAGCCTATTACAAACTGAAAATCCTTTTCTTCCATCTAATAGATAAGAAAACAATTGATATATAAAATTCTGTTAAGACTACAATTGGCCTTTAGTTACACCGACGAAAATATCGACTGTGTACGTCTAAGCTACAATTTTGTACAAATGAAATAAGTTATCATGAAAGAACCAGTCTTCTAGGAAATAATCTACATATCTAATCCCCTCTGATATTTCCCCCATACTTTAAACATCCAAACATCAGATCTTGTACCTTACCAAATTACCTCCAAAAGATCAAAGAAACCCCTGTACAACAAAAAAATCGATGGATTACCGTTTCAAGGCTCTCATTCTCCTAAAATTTTCCAGTCTCCTTTTGTTCCTGTTAGCATTTGCTTTCGCCTCTGTGGCAGCGGCGCTCGCCTTCGCAGCGGCACGGTTCGTGTTGGCTAGTTCCTGTCTAGCGGCTTTCAGCTGGTTCGACAATTCCTCGACCCGCCTTTTCGCCGCATCTAATAATTCCTCTTTCTCTCTCAGCGATTTTTGTGCCCCGCTCGCGGCGGCCTGAGCGTTCGCCGCGTTCGCCTTAGCCGTTTGCACCGCGTGCGTTAGCGTCTTTAACTGCAACCATGGAAGAAAAAGGGGAAGTGAAGTGATCGGGAGTCGTTCGACGAACGCGGCCATAGTATTTTTACGAGGCAGAAAGTGGCTATCCTGGACAGCTCGTAAGGTCACGTCTTACGCACGAAGTGCGGAGACAATATGATTCACGGAGGGAAATGAGTTATCTCAATGAGCAATTCATTTGTGAATATTAGGTTATTCCAGAGGCTTATGGTTTTCTTCGAAACGATGCTCGATGTGTAAATATTCTTGAAAGAAATACTTTTGATTTATTTTAACACCAAATCTACCAGATAGGGTAAGAGACCCTATTACTGTGCCTGGACCTATTACTGTACTTTACATAGATTTTATGTGGAAAACACAGTAATAGGTTCAGGATAAGAGACCCTAGGATAAGAGACCCTATTACTGTGCCTGGACCTATTACTATGCTTTACATAGATTTTATGTGGAAAACACAATAATAGGTTCAGGATAAGAGACCCTATTACTGTGCTTGGACCTATTACTGTGCTTTACATAGATTTTATGTGGAAAACACAGTAATAGGTTCAGGATAAGAGACCCTAGGATAAGAAACCCTATTACTGTGCCTGAACCTATTACTGTGTTTTCCACATAAAATCTATGTAAAGCACAGTAATAGGTCCAAGCACAGTAATGCAGGTTCAGGCACAGTAATAGGGTCTCTTATCCTAGGGTCTCTTATCCTGAACCTATTACTGTGTTTTCCACATAAAATCTATGTAAAGCACAGTAATAGGTCTAAGCACAGTAATGCAGGTTCAGGCACAATAATAGGGTCTCTTATCCTGAACCTATTACTGTGTTTTCCACATAAAATCTATGTAAAGCACAGTAATAGGTCCAGGCACAGTAATAAGGTCTCTTACCCTAGGTTAAATAAGAGGTATAGTTCTCCTTATGAACACTTTATTCTGTAAACATGTAATGATTAATGTCGAATAAAAGTAAAGAAATGTAAAACTGATCGTTGTTTATATGAATTATATATTTCGTCAGAGACCTGTAATCTTGGTATTCCGATAGAAATAGATACGCGTTAGTGTCTGTAGTTTTTGTGCTAATTTGTAATAGAGGATATCCACGCTGAAGCAGGCCACCTAATCTCTGTTTTCAATGACACGAAGATCGTCTATGTCTATGTCATAATTTGAATGTTTTTGAAGGAGAAATATAATGGAAGAGTAATCTTTCTTGTAGTGTCATTTTCTTTTTAGATTTTTTAAAATTTCGTATTATTAAAAATAGAGGAGGTATTTAGATGGCCTGCTTCAGTTTTGACACCATGTATAGTGATTCGAGCAGAAACACTTGTCGGTTTTCTGAACGAAATAAGGAGGTATTAGCTTCTTTAAATAATACTTTTATGTGATTATTAAAAGAATATTTAATTTTATAATTTTGAATTACTTTACATAATTTTGAATAACTTTAACACCTTGACTCTCACAGAGCTTTATATACACAGTATTATAATATTTATGTAAATTAATATTTTTAATATAACAACGAGATTAAAGAAGTGCAACTTAAATAGAAATTTAGTTTGACTTTTAAATAGTAAAACGTATATTCTATTTCGGACATTTTATATATTTTGAATATTACGTGCGTCCAGCAGGTATTTTACGTACCTAGTTCAATTCGACATAAATGCATAAATATCCTCGATCTAATTATACAATTGCATGATTTACACTGCTATTAATGCTGCGAAATAATTAGCGAATGTTTGAGGTATAATTGTTAGAAACCTTTCCATAATGGGACCATTTATTATGAAAGCTGTTTATTATGAAAGTGGGACAACTCAATTTTCTTTCTTCTACAATTCCATACAAGACAAAACAATATGAACTCAAATTTTTTTCAAATATGAAGTCGTCTCTATTCAAACACCTTAAATAGATTTTACGTAAAAACGAAGCAAATAAGACTGAATTTCCTATTCAAGGTAAATATCTCTCTTTATGGGTTATCAATATACGTATACTACTAGAAATTTATTAGCACGCACAGATGCCTCTCTATTTCACTTCGAAGGCCGTCAGATATTTCTGCTCAACCCTGTACATTAGATCATCCCATAAGTGATGTCATTTGAGAAAAGAAGCTTTCGTTAATCAGGTAATTAATCAATTTTCCAAAACATTAGATCAGACTTCACTATTGTTATTAATACGCATATTTTTCTTGAACTAATGGTTTAATTAATGTCACCTGATCCTGAGACTGTCGCGCTGCCTGCACTGCAGCGTTGACATTCGCTTGCTCCTGTTCTAAGGATGAGGACTCTTCTTGCACAACTGATTGAGCTTCCTTTACTTCCTCTTGTAATTGGTCTACTATCACTTTCTTCCGTGATAGCACCTCTTCTGCTGCTTTCGCAGCCTGCACTGCCTTTTCAGCAAGTTGTGCCTTTACCTATATAATAAGATAATGTATAATAAAATATCTTTATCTATATGTTTGATGTTTATATTTTTATCTATGAAATTCAAGTAATACTAAATGATAATTATTATTGTATAGAAATAGGGTAGGGTAGGGCAGGTTCGAGAAGATAATAAATAAAGAGATAGCACAGAATTTTATTGTATTTTGCATTAAAAAAAGTAAATTTTCAATTAAAAACAGAAATACAAAGTCGAATATTTTTATTTCATTCAATTTTTTTCTTTTTCTTATTTTTATTATAATGTGATATGAAGATGAGGAGCACCTCTGTAACTATAACTAAAGATACGATAGTGAGTGAAAAGAGGAAAAAATAATACATATACACTATATTAATAAGAAGAATTTTAGTTCTTCTCTTAGTTTTTAAAAAAAATTAAATTTTTAAATTCATATTCTTTATAAAAAACGAATAACACAGTAAATTTATTTTTAATACTTTCCTGGAATATGAAAGTAAATATATCTTTGCGTACACAATACTAAAAAAAATACAATTTGTGTAATAGTAGTAGCTGTGAAGTATTCCTTTGACAAACAAAATTTTAATTCTTAAATATAAATATTCTCATTATCTATTGCTCTACAAATTACAATTACCCATTTGCTGCATCAATAATATAACGAACGCTATTATTGAAATATTATCATTATTATAGTATATTAATATCATGCCTTTCATCTACCAAATTTTTAAACCAGCCATCTACATATACACAACAAAGAGCAATCAGTTTCTCTATTTCCATCGATTAATATGATTAAATCAAACGAACACTGCATGTGCATAGGCACAAAGAAATTGCAAAAGAAGTTACTTTCATCAGGGTTATCTTTTTTTTACTGCTACGTGGGAATCGAAGTAAGATTATGTCTTGCATAACTCGAATCCGTTTGACGCCTTCGCGTAATACATATCTCGAGTAATGCAAACGTTCCATAAGGATATGCGCAACAATTCAATTTGTGGGAAACTAAATCTGACGTAATTGCGTCTGTTAAAAACAAATTCGACGTAATTATGAATCTTCCATTGATCTCGATATCCAGAGATGAAGAATCTACTTGGCAAACAGAACTGCGCGGATGGCAAATATGAATGAAAAGTAAAAGAATACCTGGATTTCTTAATTTTTGTTTCTTTTGCTATTCGTTAATGAGTTGAAAAAAATATTTGAAGAATAGCTCTTATTACAAATGTATCGATTATGATTGTTTTTACGATTAGTTTGAAGATAGAGGAAATGGAAGAAATATAAGATGAGAGTAGAAAAGGTATTTTTATTTTTAGACTTAGAGGGTGTTAAATAGATGCAGATAAAAAGATTGTACGAATAACTTTGGGGAATGTTGTATAAAATGTTTTTCATTATCATAAATATTGTGATCCTTACAGAATTTTTCAGTTTTTTACTCTTTCTATAAAAAGAAAAAACTAAACAAGTAAAAACTGCGATAATAATGTGAGACAGTATTATTCTAAAGAAAAATGAGTTATGAAATTGTACTCAAGTTTTAATGGAATTTGAAATATAGTGACATAAAATATATTACATTATTGCTATGCTGTATTCGCTTAAAAACTGTATTATTGTAATATGTACACAGTGATTCCTTATATAACTTTAAATTTTTCTTGGCTCTTAAAAATTTCAGAACAAATATATACTATGTATAGACCCAGACCTTGGTGTCTCATATTTCTACTCTATCTCACATTCCTACTCTCTACTGTAATATAAACGCATATGTAATAGAAATAAGTACTTGACGTGCGGCTTGCTGACCAGCTATTTGTTGAGCATCTGAAGCAGCTTTTGCTTCCTGTGCAGCTTTCTGTGCGAGGCTACTGCTTTTCTCTGGAGGCTTTCTGTGATTATTAGGCGGTGGCGCTCCGTTGCAAGGCTCAGCAATGTAACGAACTTCTCTTTGGTTCTATCCAGAGATAATATTAATGTTTTATTATAATTACAATTTTTTATTTTATCAATGATTTAATTCTATTAGTTAGCAGCGGTTAACCCTTGTACACTGTTCGAGTCAATTTCGTTGGAAACTTAATTTTAATATTTAATGCTTCTTTTTTGATAAGAATTGAATTATATAATGGTCGTTGAATTCGAACAATAGTATTTAGGAATTTATTTCTATTTAGTATTTTCTACAAAAGTCTATTATGCTTGTATGTAATTTAAATTTCATACCATTTGAACAGTGTATAATGGTTAATGTATTTCTTCTTCTTATTTTCTCTTTCTTTCAATTTTGAAGAAAAGAGAGCAGGAGAATTATGTTTGCAAAATTAACTCTATGTATACCCACTTAGGTGGAGGAAAAAATCACGAAATTTGAAATATTATAAAATCGAGTAAATTCTATAAAAATTCTTAATTAACCACTCTCATATTTTGAACGTTTTAATAGCTTCAGACGTTAATAGAAGAATTTCGAAAGGTAAGTTATGCATTAAAATGACGCAAGTTATGAACGACATGCGTGAAATGAAATATATGAAATTTTTAGTTCTAATATAGATCTAAGTAGATCATTGTCTCAATATAAATTCGCGCTCCCAGCTTGCTGATGAGCTTATATCGAGTAAAGGTCACTTCATGTGTCTCGTAACATACTTGTCAAGTTCAAAAAAAAAAATCACCAGTCTTACAAATTCAGAACGAAAAACTACTGTACTCATAAAAAAGAATAAATTTAACTAAATATATATACTACAAATAACCATAATGCACGCACATAGTAAAAATATCATAATAAAAACACAAGTAGAAATTAATGGTAATGACTAAAGGTTGTCAAAATATTTCTTACAAGAATGAAATAATATATAGAAAAATAACAGTTGTTTCAATGAACGATTGCAAGCAATCTTCAAACTTACTCCGTTAACTGGAATCTTGTGAACCCTTCCAGTGTCAAGGTATTCAAACATCAACATTACTAGAAAATGACGTTTATTTGGTTAGAAATGGATAACAGTGCTTTGTCACTGTACTCACCGATATAAAGAACGTAGAAGATGTACATTCTGGGAGCGATGGATTTAGGTAAACGCGGGATTATAGTCCATATAAATCATCATCATATAACAGGGTATGAAATAATGTGTAATTAATATGATTTGTGAATACACATCGACGACAGAAACGGATGAAGCGCGGCTATCGAATTTTGCATATCGAGATATGATAGAGTGCAGCATCAGCTAAAATGCTTGTTCCAAAAAGTATTATTAAATATTTTTAGTTTAAAAATCGTTTCGAATATTATTACATGTTTTTTGAATGAGACAAACTGATTATGTGACGAGAAGTAGCTTTCTTAGAAAACTTCTTCGAAAAACTTCGAAAGTTGATGAAAGATATTAACACTAGAACTACCGACAGTAAATGTATGCATTTGTTGCAAAATCATAGGAGCACACATAATGCATAATTAGAGAAAATAGAATTCATGTACAAATATATAAATATTTCTTCAATTTTATTCGTTATTAGTTCAGAATAAACCTAAAAGTTTTCTTAGAATAAATCGTAAATTAAAAGTAGCTGTAAGTGTCATTTTGATTTGTTTGATAGTTCTAGTGTTAAAGGAGACTCTATATATAAATTTTATACCTATTTCAAGTTATCTGTTTTGGGGTAGAAGTATCATGTATAGAAATTAATAAAATGAATAAATTTACAGGAGAAAAGTTTTATAGACAACGAGGCTCCATCTCGAGAAAAAAGATTTAGGTCCAGTCGTTGTCTTCAATATGCACAACCCCTTCCGTATCTACCATCCGCTTAGACTACAGACCTATAAGAACACC
This sequence comes from Calliopsis andreniformis, assembly GCF_051401765.1. Taxonomy (NCBI): domain Eukaryota; kingdom Metazoa; phylum Arthropoda; class Insecta; order Hymenoptera; family Andrenidae; genus Calliopsis; species Calliopsis andreniformis. The sequence continues at coordinate 8,402,696 of NC_135067.1, read as the reverse complement.
AATGATCTCGTAAGTAGTATCAGTTCTTAGTTGTTACCTCGAGCAAAGACAGCACTCGATAGAAACGGTCAGCCAGTTCGATTATAGGTGAGTGTTAAAAATTCTGTAACAATACTTCATTTACTAAATTAACAATCATATAGAAAACTATTCATTTGCGCAAATAATATTTAAAAATTCAAGAAATATAGTATTCTAGATTTCAAAGAAATTTATAGACTCTAAAGCTTCAGATTTCAGGATTACTTTGTAAATTCGAAAATATGGCAGAATAGCTTTTAGAATGATAAAATAACAAATTTAATAGTACCTATCTAAAATTTAATGACACTTTGATTTCATTTCAAATTTTAATCGGAACATTTAGAACGTATAACTTTTTTTATAATACTTAAAAAGGCTTTTCCCCTTTTATCTTTTAATAAGCAACTATTATCCTGCAATTATTTATTGAATGAAATTCTTACAGTAACAGAATAATATTTGAACAAGTGAATTTAAAAAATATTTCACAATTTCTAATTTTCTCTCATATTTGTAATTTGTGTTACAATGAGGTCACACATTATGCAACCACTTCGTATTTGTTGTTAATTGTAATTAAAATCGGAAATTTCTAAATCACTAACGCTTGTTCTAATTTGCCAATCGAGTATTTATAGCAAAAAATTATGAACAAGTACAATGGAATTTTTATTAGTATGTCTGTATTATGGTTTATATATTCCACTTAAAAGAAACCAGTCGCAGGTATTCGTCTCAAATATAGAGTACACTTTCACATGTCTACATTGTAGCGAATTTTGTGTAGTAAACATGAAAGTGCAGCTTTCAGGATAACACATGCACCTTCTATTTTTCTGCCCAAGGCTGAGTTTCTTACCACATGCATTACGTAAACACAATGGTCAATGTATTTCAGTAACCATATTAAATGCTGGAAAACACTTTCAATCACATGCAGTTTCCTGTGATCTAGTATTACACAAATGCAAAAAGGTATAATGGATTCCTATGTACACTGCCACTACACTAGTGAGCAATTAGGAACTGTTTAACTAACAATAAACAATTGCATTAAGGCAGTGCATTATAATGAGATAAAATTAATCGCCTTTGAATGAAAAATACTTTGCCACACAGTATTATTAATGACAATTAACAAGTGATTCTAAATTTTTTATCGATAATATAAACTCTAAAATTTGACTTCGATTTTACATAAAAATATTACATTTTATTAAATTATCAATTTCATGCAAGCTTTTCGTAAACTGATTGTGAACCGTGATTAGTTTTATTTCTGTACCATTTTTTCGTAAGCAAGTAACAAGAATAGTTTAATATACCTTGCAATAATATTTGTAATCAAAGAAGTCTTGTTAAATAATAAAACATTAATAACTTTTTTAGCATACTTTAAAAAATCCCAGTTCCATGTTTTCTCATACTCACAAATTGACAGTACAGTAACTATGTTCGCATTAGTGATACCCTATTTTATGACAGACTATTTTATTTAAAATTCAGAATGAACATTAAATAGTCTATATTCTGATGTAACTTTTATTTATGTCTCAACATTTTACAGGCATAGTTCTTCTATAGATATCATAAGAAACTACATTTTTAAATATTTTCTTAACATATTAACTACCCACAACAGAATAAACTCCTAGTGATCTCAGTTTTTTAAAAGTACTGAGACAGTGGTTGCATTAATTTCGTTAGACAGTCTACATATTTCACAATTATAAATATCTGACCGATACAAAGTTGTTCCATGAGTTGCACTTTTTTAAATTAATCATTCTTAACTATTTCTACACTTACTTTGTACTCGATTAACTACCTTACGAAACACTTCTTAGAACTTTTTGTCATTTCAACATTGGTCAGTAGTTACAAAAATATCAACAAAACTGAACGTCGTATTAGGTTATTAAAACAATTTATGCCAATTATTATTCCTTTATATTATATTATATTATTCCTATAGGCAATGGTTTATTTCTTTATTTTATAATAACCAATTATTTGCTAATCAACAGGTTTATATATTCTGCATTTGTTTAACCCTCTCAAATTCGAATCTTTTTAGGTTGTGGAAAAAGCTTTTTTCTATTCAATTATTAGTAACAGAAATCTAAATTATCTGCATTAAATAGAATAATTAAACCTACTCAATTTTATGATTCTAGACCACAGAGTTTAACCAATAATCGCCTACACATATTAATTTTAAAACAGTTCTATCGACTAAACCACCCTACCTTTTCTGTTACAAAAATGAAATCACAACTTTAACATCTTCTAAACAAACCCCTTCTTTTCTAATGTTTTAACAATTATTTCTCTGACTAATATCTCTAAAAAAGATAGGTGGACGAAATAATCTTTGGAAAACATTTTTAAAAAATACGTTTTTACCGAACTGAATAACTGAAATACATCTGTTTCTACATTCTTGCAAAGAAGACATCATACATTTAAATTTGACAAAAGCTTTGTGAATAACAAATACACTTATTATTTAATTCCAGTGAATTGAAGTGCAATTCGAATACACAACATCATCCCCAAAAATATTATATTGTCGCGGGTGCGCACAGGTTAAGAAAAATCGCGAAGTAAGGGATAAACGGTGCCAAATTTCCCCGAATTCAGGTTTCGGAAAGTTGGGACGAGATACAGGAAAATAAAACGCTTTCTGGTTGAACGAGCATTACTGCAACACGCTAGCACAGTCGTACGCGGCTCCAGATAAGATCTGCCTCCGGCGTAAGGTCTCCTTTAATTATGCACCTACGTGCATACGCGCGTTGCTTTTCAGAGCGCGACCGAACTAGACTTTTGATTTTGAACTGTCGCGAATTGCGACAGAATCGCTGCAGCAAGGTGGAATGTGCGTCATGAGTGTTTTACGTCAATCCTGAATTTCGTAAAAGAATACGAGGTCAATGTTTGCGTGAACGTACACTCAGACTAAATAAGTGCATTTGACGTGAGCTTTTTAAGTCGTTTGACAATCGTGAGTTCACTGATTTTTGGGAGTTACAATTTTAGAATTTCGGTTTGGAATATTTTGGCTGCGGGTTTTTTTGCATTTATGGGAGATTTTAATATGCACAAAGGGATGAAAAAAGTTTAATGTATTTTACAATAGTTGAAGGGTAAAATAGATTTCTAATTTTAATACTTTCTATTTTTTTGTATTGGGTTTATGAAAATAGGAAATCATTTGCAGTCTGATGATTGTAAATAGGAGAAACTGAGAATTTCAAGAAACTGTTTTGTTGAAATATTTATTATGGGTGCAGAAAAGTAGGACCAACAGTTTAGAATTATTTGCTACAGAGACTCTTCTTAATATTTTAAATTCTAAGCTTTAGGAATTATTAAAGAGAAAACATCGTTGACTTGTTGCGCTATATTGTTTAAATATTAGGAGAAAAATCGAAGAGTGGCAAATTCTCATACCACACATAATCTCAAAATTAAAATAATGATTATTTTGTAAAGGATTAACGACCCCTATGAAATAAATGCTAAAAAAGAAAACTAAAAGTTTGTTCGATAAAAGAATGACGCTCAGTGTTAATTATATATAAAAAATAAATGAGATATTTAATTAAATAAATAAATAAATCTTTCTGAAAATTCTTTATTTAGTTTTCTATTTGCAACTTTATTTCTTTTATTATTTATCGTACTTGCAACATATAAATTATTATTATAAACTATTTCAGACAAAATATTGCCAGATATGTATTGAAAAATTAAAGAGTCAATGTCATAGTGAGTTTTCTACTACACACAATCTAAATTTTCAATTTTATTTTCAAGAAAATTCATACGTGATACAGCTTTCACAAAAAGTTGTGCAAGTAACAGCCGCCATCAAATGGATTTAATACTCAGATTCATATATATCTTTTTAAAAACTTCTCTAGGATTTATGTTCTTTATTAAACCAACACGATATACTAACGTAGTCCCGCCCAACAATCTCATGACTAATACTCGCTAAAATGTGAAAGGTATATTTGCGAGAGGAGTGTCCGAAAAAAGATGTAGGAGGGAATGCGCCAACTTCAATTTCGCAAATCGGTGTACAGATGCATAATACGATATTAATATTTGTTTTAAGAGGAAACGCGTATTTTTTTCATTAATAACAGGTTGGGATCGCGTAATAACTTTAGTTCTGCGCGTAAAATAAATTTGTGAAATTAGTTTCCCCATTCCTCAGTGTACTACATACGTATGAAAATTTTATTAGAGTGTTAAACGGGAATAAAATGTTCGTAACGAATTTAAACTACGCGCAAGTGTTACGGAAGAGAAATTTGCTTCATATTTTATCAGTTAGGATACTTGATCCTTAAATAGTTTAGTAAATGACAAATTGTAATTTAAAAGTTATTAGATTTAAGATTGTCATTAAATTAAATAAGTAATAGGATATTTAATCAATGTAAGTATGAAAAGTAATGGTGTCAGAACTTTTTAATTTTGCTATGTTAATAACGTAAGAATATTTTTATTACGCAACGACATGAGAATATTTTTACACTGACAATATCGAAAATTGTCGTTTTTATGCAAGATCTTTCGCTTTAGGAAGATCATTTAAACATATTTATTGTTCTACACGTTCATTTCAAAGCTACGATTGGTGGAATTGATATTGTATAACTTACCAATTACAAACTTCGATATTTGTTATGACTATTGCTAGCCGTGAAAACTGCACTGCAATTGTGTCGCCAAAAGTCTCGAAGGATCACCCAAGTGATGCTGGTTTGGAACCAGATATCGCTAACTCAGAGATTGATTGCTGATCTATCTGCATAGTAGACAGACTGACTAGCTTTTGACAACTTTCTCACTTATAAGAACTTTGCAGCCTCGATGCTTCTGAAACTATAAACTGATCCACTGTCCACTGTCAACTATTGTTAATGAAATTAAGAGACTCAGAGGTCCTCGATACCTCCCTTCTTTTTCACCCTTAACGCACTTTTCTTGGGGAGGGAGGTCTTTTACATTGGAAGGAATGGTTGGAACCATGGCAACAATGGAAATTTTTTTTCCTCGAAATGGCACACCTGCGTGCCGCATATCGATTTTGGGACCGATAATCTGACCTATCACCCTTCGAAAACCCCGTGGTTTATGACATGTCATTGGTATTGAAGGTGAAAGAAGTAAATAAAAATAGGAACAAGAATTTTTGTTTACTTAAAAGTGAAAGCCTTTTCAAAGAATTCCTTCAAAATTGAAATTTTAAATGCAAAAGTAATTTTCTTTATAGACTATCTTACACAAAAATAGACGAAAACTAGAAAGCGAGATCAATGAAACTTGACGAAGAAATAGAATATCAGATTGGCAGCTTCACAAGTTCGTAACCTTCACACTTTCTGAAAAAATTAGGTATTCTTTAAAGGTCAAAATTAGGTCTTCTAGGAACAAGATATAAAAATAAAAATAATCTCCAAATAAATATATTATACAGAGATACGAGGTTGCGAATTTAAAAAATTTGGTTGCCAACCAAATATAAAAAGATAAAATATCTTCATTCACAAATTACATTATCTTTTCACAATACCAAACTTCAATCGAATCTCACCATAAACTTATTTCCCCAGGTTAATTTCCACAAGAGACGACCGAATCGCAGTCCACAACAATGAGAAGAATCCTGCTGTTACTAGCATGTGCCGCTTTAGTGCACAGTGGCCCATCTAAAAAACAAGCCCGCGACCACGGAGCCCTCAGCTACGAATACGAGCCATCCTTAGGAGGAATTGAACTCAGCTACGCAGAGCCACTCCCAGCCTTGCCAGCAGGTCCCCTCATAACAGCAGCCCCTGTACCTCGTAAACCAGGCCAGAGCGTCGGTGGCCCCCTAGTAAGCATCGCAAAGGGAGCAGCAGAGCAGGCCCACACGCAGCTAAGCAACCAACAGAACGCAGCAGGGCAGGCTGCCTACGAAGCAAAGAACACCCTAGCCCAAGCCGCGGTCCAATCAGCCGCCACTGCGGCTGCAGCCCTCGCTGGCAAGCAGATCGTCGTGCAAGGGCTAGAACAACAATCGAGAGACGCCCACGTAGCAGTAGACGGCGAGCAGCTGCAGCTGCAGCAGGCTGAGCGGTCCGCAAACGCGGCGAGGACCACCGCCAAGCAAGCCATGCAGCAGCTGCAAGTGATTCAAGCAGCTCTGAACTCGGCTCAGTCCACGTCGGACCGCGCAGCGCAAGCAGCCGCAGAAGCTGCTGCAGAACTGGCAGCGCAGACCACGATGCTCGGCCAGGCAAAAGCGCGAGCTGAAACGCTGGACGAGCAACTCACAGCAGCCCGCCTAGATTACGAGAGCACTCAGGCGGCTGCGCAGAAGGCTGCCACCGCAGCCGCGGCTGCGCAGAACAACGCCGCCGCTGCGGCTGCGCACGTGGCTGACAACGCTGCTACGTCTGCGCTGTTGCAGCACGCTCCCCAGGAGACTCAGTTACCAGTCAAGCTTCCACAGAATCCCCTTCTGCGCGCCCCCGTCGGTCACGCCGACCCTGCACCTGTCCAGGAGCCTGCTGGACCACTCCTCTCGCCTGGACTCTTTGGCAAAGGTGGTCCTCTGGGAGGACCTATTGCGTTGGACGAATCTAGCGCGATTCTGGCGGCTGAAGCACTTAGTAAGGGTGGTCCTCTTGGGCCAGGAGCTGGGTTGGACGAGTCTGCGCTTCTTGCGGCTGGAGTCCTTGGCAAGGGTGGTCCTCTTGGACCTGTTGGGTTGGACGAGTCTGCGCTTCTGGCGTCTGGGGCTTTGCAGAAGCTGGGTCCTCTTCGTGGACCTATCAGATTAGACGAATCTAGCGCGCTGCTTGCTGCTGGAGGGCTTCAGAAGCTTGGTCCCCTTCGCGGGCCTGGACCGCTTGTTTCTGCTGGTGGTCTGCAGCGCTCGGAGCTGCTTAGTCTAGCGAATGCTTTGCCCGCTGATGGTTATGAACTGAAAGGGTATCGGTACTAGGTTCCTTTAGGTTGGTTGCTTTGACTGGGGGAATCTAATTGTCTTATTTTGGGGAGAACGATACTCTGTTTTGTCCCGTTTATTAGACTGTGAAATAAAGCACTGCTGAAAGGCTCGATTCGATTCCTGTTTTTTCTTTATGTATGTTTCTTCTTTATATTTGTATTCGTGATTAAAAGCATTTATGATGGAATTGGAATACATGGATTGTCATGTTAAAATATTTTTCATATTCGCGAAAATAGTGTTCGGAAATATTGTACACTTTCGCTGTAAATGAACATCAAAGATGGAGAATGGAAAACTAACACGAAATAAAATTTTGTTTTGTAAAAACGAAGAGTTTATGTATGTACGTGTATACTCACCTATCTATTTTTTTATTGACAGAATAGAAATAATTATAAACACTTGCAATACTTTTGATTGCTTGTGATGATGAAATGGAAAGTTTATTCTTTTGCTTGAAAATATATTTTGATAATTCATCAATACTGTATATCATTATTGGATCTTTAATTTGCTGAAACGCTGAAATAAAATTTTTTAGAAAACACGATTTACTCTCAAAGATCTCTAATAATAGTGTTTCATGGGAGTTTAATTGATTATTATAAGATAACTCTATGCTACCGCAAGCATTCACCCCGATGCGAGAATTAGCAATCTGCATCAACAATTTATCTGCTACAATGCCTCTGTTTTAATATGCAGCACAAATAATTCTGAATTAATTTAATGCTACAGATTTGTTTAATGTGCAAGAAGCATAAAATTTTGTAAAATAAAATTAATAGGAATTATGACTTTACAGGTGCATTGGATGAAATTAGTTACTGTTTCAGACTATTCAAATAAACAATTATACTGGCTCAATACGTAAATGTATACCCCCTTCTGCCACTAATACAAAACTTCCACTCTGATATTTTATGGGGTCTGGTGTCTTTGGAGTAGGGCTCAATCTATTTTTCATCAAAGCGCTTACTATAGCAATTTTTGTTTGTAAAAGTCCAAACCTTAGTCCTGTAACAAAATAAAAAGTATTTATAATATCCTATAACCAATATTTTAAAGTATGCTAGACAAATATCTGCTCAACAACAGATATCAGAAATTTTAAGAGATTCTACATGTCAAAATAGTGTGAAAATAAAAAACAATAGAAAGTGCCACTAGGTTTTCGTTCCACAGTTATTAATTGTTACAAAAGTGCCTAAAATTCACGTAAAACGTGTCTGACTTGGGACCTATACTACTGCAGACGTGCAGTAGTCAGCTCAGACATAGCGAAATCAGCAGAATGGGTCAAGTCAGACACATTCCACGTAAATTTAGTCGTTTCATCGATAATTAATAACTTAGAAACGAAGCCTAAGAGCAATTTCACCTGTCCCCATTTTCGTCTGATTTTAGCCTGTAGAAACTCCTTAAAATGTCTAACACTCTGATTATGTATCTAGTCTCTGGTCTTCGAATTAAGGTCGATCAAACTTATCAAATTAATGAAACATTCTCTTTCATAGAATTAGTGACTCTTATTATCAATTTTTCGTATCTTAATACTGAAACAGGTTACCATTTTCAATAAAACCAGTCCTAATTCTATATCCAGGGCCCACAGAGTAATAAGTATATTTATGATACATCCAATTATTCGTGGTTGAATTCTGACTGCTATGACTTATAAATCTAATGACGCATAATTTCACTCATACAGCAACAAATTACTCAACTAGTTTAAGAAATCTAAGAATTTAATATTTTAAGAAGACACTTACCAATACATATCCTTGGGCCCTCTCCAAATGGTAAGTAAGCGTAAGGATGTCTAGCTTTAATGTTTTCTTCAGAAAATCGTTCTGGATCAAATTTCTGTGGATCAGGGTATATGTTCGAGTCCAAATGAATGCCAAGAACAGGTATCACTACTGGTATTCCTACAGGTATACGTAAATTAGTGCCCTCTAGCTGCGTCTCTTTCGTAGATATACGATTCAAAATGGGAACTGGGGGATACTTCCTCATAGTCTCTGTAAATAAATTCGATATATTGGATTTTTTCCTTTCAAATTTTTTAATAGAAGGTTTGTGTCAGTCATAATAGCCACTAGTTTTTAAAACTTTTATTTAATACTGTGCAAAGGAAACCTTGTTTTAAACCTTGATTGCCACGCTAAAGTTTTCCAAAATTTCTATTACATGCAAAATGATTTTGAATTAAACAAAATTTTCTAACACTTTCCTATCTACATTTCATAATACTCAGCTTTTTCTAGTGGTAATCGCAATAATTAGTATCACTCATTATCATGTAATTATCGCTATTCGTAAACATGCAAAAATTATTTCCCATATATGAGTGACATAGCAATATTAGCAATCAAAATGTCAAGAGAGATATGTAATTATCGAATGTAAATTATATAAACGTTTATAGGATTAATTTGCAAAAATATTGAAAACTGGATCACTATCATTCGTAAATATCGATCTATAACTTTAGCTTTCAGAATTAAGTGTATGCTTGTACTTCATATGCACATGTACACATGTACCTTTATCAAATCATATGCAAAATAATTTATAATTAAATACGTTACCATTTAAATAACAGAAAATAACACATAAAAATACATAGTTACTAATGAAATGTGATCTCAATATGCAATATGTTTCGGCTAACTACTTCTATATTAAAACAAAAAATCTACTGAGCAACCTGAATTTAATGGTCTAACACAGTTAGGTATGTATACAAACCAGAAATCACTTTATGTAGATAAGTCATGTCGCTCACAGCATTATACGTCAACTCGCCGTGTTTCTGAATTACTGTATGAATCTCATTACGCACTTTATCTTGAATATCTTGATGTTTCGCTAATTCGTACAAACAAAATGTGACTGTAGTCGCAGACGTTTCAAATCCAGCTAAATAAAATACGTAAGCTTGTGCAGCAGCCTCCGCCATCGTTAATTTATGCTCAGCTATTTCTATCAACAAAATAATCAAAAAGTAATTTATAACTTAGACACATAATTGAAATTAATACAAGTTTCTTCGATGCTTTATGAAACAGCATTAAAAATATATATGATCAATTAATACGATTTATTATATAATAAAATGATAATTACTTCTATCTTCTGACTTTTTTGTATTATCGTCTGCGTCCACGTATCCATCTTTCATGAGTTGCATTAACAAATTCAGAAAATCTTTTCTGACGATATTTTTGGATTCCCTGTACTTCACAGTATCTTCAAACATATTCATGAAGAAGCTGGTGAGATCTCGCTCATTATATGGTAATGAAAGTAAATCGAGAACCTGTGGAGCCCATAGCATAAGCGCATTCCAGAAATGTTTTGGTTCAAATACTTTTTTACCCCAATAGCGAAACTCGTTATTCGGATGGTTCAAACTGTCGCAAGTTATTCCGAATGCCACTGACATTATGATATCTGTCGAATATCTGGAAAGAGTACCATGAATGCTTTTTATATTGTTTATAATAAATTCACTTAGAAAACTTAGAAATTTATTAATTATTCAATGTCAGTTGAAAAATTAAAAATAAAGATTTAAGAGAAAGATTTAAGAGGTAATTTTTGAAAAGTCATAGAAGCAAACATAATAAGTGACTTTCCAAATGATTCGTGTTTGGGATCGAAATTCAATCTCAATTTACTCGATTGACCTGTCATTATAGATCACCCTGTAGAATAGAAAGTGTCGATTAATTTTTCAACTGCCCCCTTACCTTGCAAAAATATCTTTCACGTCGATTATTTCTCGTGACTGAGCTTTATCATTTAGAAACTTGGTAAATAAATCTCCGGTTTCTTTCAAAATCGGAAACATTTGCTTCATCTTTCCAGACGTGAAGGTTGGTGTCAATTGTACTCTTAAATTCCTCCATTTTTTCCCTGGCAATAGAAACAGGTGCCCAGTAAGTGGATCTACTTTCTCATTGCAATACATTCCACGATCATGAAAATTTGCAAATTTCCTTGTCAGAACGTCTCGAATTAAATCAAGATCATTCACCACTAGGTACGGTTTATGAAGCATGTAAATTCCAACAAAGCGATGATCTTTGAAATGCTCGTAAGCACGTCTGAAGAATTCGGCTGTGAAACATAACAAAATTTATTTTAATGTTTCAGTTATTCTTCCAATTCACTTAGCAATAATAATTAGGAATAATAATAGTAGAATAAGTCTCCAAGTCAGACATGTTTCTTTCTCTTTTATGTGAACACATTGTTAATTATTAATAGCTCAAAAAAAGGAAGCGTCAAACGTTGCAAAATAAAAGTTATAAAGTTGTAAAATAAAAGTGATTTACAGAATTTAAACGTAAAATTACTAAAAGTAATTCGATTTATATCTTATTTGGAATTATTTTTATTGAAAGAACATTAAAAATTCGCTGGTTTCACTTTTTAGCATGAAAAATAAAAAATTAGATGTTTTGCAAAAGTAACAGTTCGTGACATTCTTGGCAATATGACTATCTGAGACTTAATCATAGCGTATGGTGTCCTTTGAAGGTCGGCGCCTCGTGGCATCGACATGCACGTGTACTTGTAATTAGAATCTCTTAGATGATGAGTCACGACTTTTCTTAGAACTTCAAATTCCTTAAAATTTGTCGTATAATTGTGAAAATCACATAAATACATTTCTGACACTCCCCATTTAAAAAAATAGAAAAATTGTGGTGATTTTTCATATTATATTAAAATTTACCTATAGATTATTGAAAACCTATTAAAAATTTGTCTTCGAATTCATTTGCCTTCGTTTAATTCCATTTCCTATTCCTTATTAGGAAGTATCATTAACATTACTTTTACATTCATTTATATACTTGCCTTGTGACGTTTTTCCGGTTATAAGTGGCATCATATTTCCGGTCAGGAAAGTGGGTTCTAGATAAAATACATCTCTTTTGCGCCAGAATTCAAAGACGTAAAACTTGTAGTATAAATATAATCCAGCGATAAGTAGAAACACGATACCCAAAATTTCCAACATCTTTTAAACCACTATCAATAATAAATTCACTTTACTATTATATAAAACGAATAAATTCATTATTTACATAAAATAAAAGCGGCAGGTATATTTTTATGTTCATATTTTATATAGTTATTCCACAGAAAATGGGACACTTTTTGGAGTACTGTCTTGGATTCTTTTTAAAATTGGATTTTATATAGATATATACAGTCTTTAGCGATATTTTAAGATATCTCGAAAGATTTTTTTAAATCCGAGATGGTACTCGAAAAAGTGTCATTCCAGTGAAATGAATCTATATGAAACACAAAAAATCTAATGAGATTGTACATACGTACAATACATGTATCTATGTCTATATGTATACAAGGTGTTGAGGGTAATAAGGGCGAATTCAACAATTTCAAAAATACTTTTTATTTTATTCGCTCTTATAGAATATAAATAAAAAACGTTTTTTCGAAATTCGTATTTGTTGAGTTCGTCCTTACTACCCTTAATGCCTCATATACATATTCAAATATTCAAATATGTATTCAATATCCAATTTTTAGATTTTCAGATTTTAAACTATTCTTAAATTTTCGAATTTTTTTTTCCTTTTAATTTGTATATTACAATTTGTAAAGAAGAAACTTCTGCCTCATTGAGAATAATTTCACACCTGGATGCGAAAGCATAACTATATTTATTTATAAAATATTTAATATAGTTAGAGTGTATTAAATTTCACAGTGTACTCGAAAGTATTTCTAACTACCATTTTCACACTAAAAAATGTATATTTACAGTTGAACTGATTTTATGATTAAAATCCCAAAATAAGGAAAATACCTGATAGGAGCACCACACCTGTTAAACTTAAAGAACTATTATTCTTTTTATTAAAATTGCGCTTATTTCTATTTCGTGAAAATACACCGAAGGGTGTATAGTCAAATGCACTTTTCCACCGAATTCGATTTTTATCTAAAAAAATGTACAGTCCTCATTTGCACTGATTTATGCAGTTTGCAACTTTCTAATCTCATAAGCTCAGTATGAGTAAGATTATTTAATTATCACAAAAATAATTTCTGGCGTCACATTGACAGAGGTTTAATGAAGAAAAATTGATAAAAACTGATTCTACTTGTGTCACTCGAAATTCCTTCCTGCTAAGAGTGCATACGAACTTGTGTTAGGGGAACGCACCATCTCATACGTTATATAGGAATCCTCGAGTTAAACGTGAATTTTCATATTATTCTGTATATCAACACTCGTACCCTGCTGCACGTGCTCAAAGTACTACTTATGACAAAATTATGTAATACAATGAATAGGGTATGATGCTATGACAGAACAGTTTTTCATACATGTTAGCAATTATTCCCAGGACGTCATTAGTATTAACGCTGTTATTTTTCTTCGATACTTTTTTAAAGTACGCTAGCATCAGCATTTAACTTTAATGAGTGAAAACAAACTTCATCAAGATATAAAATGCATGAGGCATTTTGATCAATATATTGAGAAAATTGCAAGTAAAACTTAGGAATTGTTTATTAATTCTCATTATTCGTATCAATATTATTCTTATTAAGTATTTTTTTGACTCACAGTTAACACTTTCGATAATTATAACAATTGACTTTATTTCAATAAAATACGATAAATTGATATAGTTACATACATATAATTAAACTGTGTTTTTGAACGAAATAACTTTAGCTTTCCTTAATTTAGACAATAATTACACATTTTGGAACAATATGTACTGTAAAACTGATTACATTTTATTTATTTGGTTTTTAAAGTTTCCCGAGAAACAAGACTGAAACTTGTGAATCATTCTACCTTTTAACAACGTTGTAGTCAAACGCTAAATAGGTATAATAAGACACTATAGTGAAATAACATGCTATTTCTCTTTTTAGCCAAATGGACAATCGAGAGTTATGTCATTGTTGCAAAAAACACATGTCATATAAAAAGGTAATTATCTATTCAATGTTTTCATAATTATCTTGATGTAAATTATTTACGCTTTTTAGGTATCATAATAAGGCGAAAATTAAGAATAACAAAATTACGTTTAAGGTTTGGTTTCGGTGTTATTAATTGTGAAAAATACGTGCATCTAAAATGCGTGAAAATTGTGTCTGACTTCGAACTTATTCTACTGTCTGTGTATATTAGTCAGGTCGGGCGCAACTATATAAGTAGAATGAGTTCTTAAATCAGACACACTGTACGTGGATTCTCTTCCCAAATTTTGTACACTATATTAACATTTAGCTTATTTATTAGAATTTAATATCCATTGCATACTTTATAAACGATTGATACTTTTTCGACTATTACTTCTAATTTAATTGCAATTTAACTATGCATAAAAATACATTTGGCGATACCTGTGAAGATATCTCGCCTGAATGAGTTTCTACGACATAAAAAAAGTTAAAAGTTGAGGTTATTGACGTATCTACACTACAGTATTTTTAATTATCAATAAATTACAAATCGGTAGACAATAGTTTCAAACTTAAAATTACAAATGATCGTCGAAGGCTTTTCTTTCCTAACCAAAAATTATTATTAATAATATAATTTTACTTCAATTACTCATTCATATATACGTATTTAATAAAAAAACAAACGTAAAAAGCTCTGAAAGCATTTTAAATTTTGGCTCTTCCAAAATGTTCAGCATTCATGCACATATGTGCAACGTCATGAACCAGATAAACAACAGATAGGTTATCTCAACTGCAGCCAGCGTCAGATATCGCGTTTTCCTAACCTAAAAAACCGTAACCAATTTTTAATCGCAGTTATCTTAAAATAGACCATGCATCAAGAATAAGTTGAAAAAACTGTTTGTACTATATAATATACAAACATACACATCTATACTTTCTACTAATTATTTAATATTTTTAAAAGAACCATCTATCTATTCAAAGTTTCTCGTTCCGCAATTAATAACATAATTTAAACTCGTCTAAACCATCCTAAAAATCTCCTGATAACCCGAGACAAGTGTTTACCAAACTCCACACTTGCGTAGTATTATTAAATAAAAAGGATCGACCGCGGCAGAGGGGCGAGTTTCCGATCATAGAATTGTATAATACGTGATCAATAAATCAAAAAGGTTTCATCACAGTAGGAGCTCGTCTCGGTCGCAAGATTCTGGTCCCGTGCTCGCGATTTTTTTTCGTTTAGTGCACTATCGCGGCGTGACCTCCCCATAGATGACACTCTAAATATAAAAATGCTGATGGGACGTGTAATAAGTTAAAAATAAGAGGCGAATTCGGGAATCTATAAAGTAAGAGATAATCTCGTTTATGCCACATTGCTGCGGGGCCAGAAATGTCAGACGCATAAATAATTACAGGACTTTGGACCCTTTAATTTTTAAATAGTGCACGGCTGAGGAGTGTTTTGTTCGAGCACTCGACGTCTAGACGATTTCCTAGTTCTCTCGCGTTTCTCGGGAAAATGGTGCATCGTGTTTTACGCTCTTCTAAGTAATCGCGAGCTGAGCAAGGTTTTGACAATCGTCGGAAAAACACGGCTCGCTGAAAAATGAGCTCCGTCTGGAAACGATTGCAGCGGGTAAATAAAAGGGCTGCAAAGTTCCAGTTCACTGTGTCATATCATGAAGTTACTTTAGAGACAACAACAAAATGGTAAGTGCCCTACGTTTTCTTTAACGTCATTTAGTGTTTGCACAGATGATGTCATTCTTTCGATTTCTTTCGGGCTACCTGAAACAAGTTTTCTATAAGTTTATTTATTTTTCGAAATCTGTTACTTGAGTTCTGTAGCTTTATTTGTACATTCGAACGTAAATATTAGACAAATTCAGGTTGATATTTGAATAATTTTTTTTGTAATATTTAACGCTTATTTAATCGCAGGAGTTTCAACGAATTTTTATTAAAAATATATGTGCATGTTTATGGAACCTGTTAATTAAAGGATGTAATAAATGTATTGATGGTTTATAGCACACATATTGTATGTCCACTTCTTGTGAAATTTATGTTTTTGTGTATTGTAAATGGGTCCTAACTACTTCCTTATGCTGTATAAATTAAAGTGTGTGAAAAGATTGTATTTTTGTTTATTTTACATCCCTGAATCCATTATTCTGATAATAAAAACATTGCGCATACCAAAGAACATACAGTATTGTACAGGAAATTTTTGACTGTACAAATGTAACATATCTAAGGCTTATGAGTTAAGAAAGTTTAAAGTCAGTATTTTTCTTAGTAAAAAAAAAAAAAATAATTGTCTATTCATGTGATATATCTGTACAGTTAGGTACATTTATTTTTTCATCTTCCACATAGCACTTTATTTCTAAATAAAAAGCATCTTTGGTGTCTTTTATCATCTTTCAAAATCAAAACATGATATGTTCCAACATCAATGAACAATATTGATGATCAAAATGAGAATAATTTAAATTAATAATGACTTCAATTACAAATTTGTAATTTGTAAATAAAATTTTATTTTTATTACATATGTAAGATAGTAAATATAAGACCGAAGTTATTTAAATGTATTCAAATATAAGGAGTCATTGAATCTTTAAACCGGTTTTTCCTGGGAACACTAAAAGATATATAATACATATGCTGTAAACCATTGATATGCTTACCTCAACGTTTAAATATAATATTAAATGTTACACAAATTTATTTTTTCTTTAAAAGATGTATATCTTTTGTAATATTTAATCCTTATTTGATTAATTATCGAAATTTCAATGAGTTTGATTAAAAATACATATGTATACTTATGGACCTCAGATTAAAGGATATAAATAAATATGTTTTGTTGCTAATATTCTACAAATGGGTAAATATAATTTCTTTGTGAAGACTATATGAAGTTCTTCTAACATCTAGGAAGCCAAACAAGTTAAGTGTTGTATGGACAAGACGTAGTAGAAGAGTTAGTACAGAACCTTTAGATTGGGAACCAAATTTAAGCGATCCACTGAAAGGTGTCATTAGTTGGGCAGTTCCTGACAATCATACCGTTTCAGTAACTTTGTTTAAGGATCCACGGACATGTGAATTAGAAGACAAAGATTGGACGTTTGTAATCGAAGATGTAAGAAATGATAATTAGAAAATACATTTGGCATAGATATTTTTGGAAAGATAAATATATTAATGTTATGTGTAAACAGGTTTCCTCTACAGGAAAAAGACGGCATGTGGCAGCCGCAAACATAAATATGAAAAAATATGCAACCTTAGAATCTAGTCAACAACAACTCAAATTAGACTTGAAACCTACTTCCAAAAAAATTGTTAGTGCCACGTTAGAATGTACTCTATCATGTGTGTTTTTGAGAGAAGGCAAAGCAACGTAAGATAATCTTTTAGTTTTAGATTTCATGAATAATATATTGTATTTAATATTATAATTATTCATCAGGGACGAAGATATGCAGAGTATGGCTAGTTTAATGTCAGTTAACAATAACAGCGATATTGCACCTTTGGATGATTTTGATAATGAAGATATACCTGAAGATGTTGAAGAAGTATTTGTGAAAAATCTGGATGAAATTTTAGATATTTCTGCACAACTTGATCTAATGACAAGTAGTCTTACAGAAAGTGAATTACCTAGCACCCCGATAAGTGGTAAGATATATTAAATGTAGGTTCACATATGTCATAACTATTGTGTAGTAATAAGAATTTGTATTCAACAGTTGCAAGTTTATCGAAGGATGATACTACACCTGTAAATGATAATGAGCGCTTTATACGTGATCTTAGCTTAACAGGTATAGGTGATACTTTTAAAGAGAAGTCTCCTTTAAAGGATAATGTTGCTGTTGAAAATGAGTATGTTAAAAAGAAGCTATTTGATTAAATTATATATATTTATAATTTTTATACAACTAACATAATTTAATATTTAAAAATACAGTGTCTAATTAATTCTTTATTATTATTATAGTAAAAATATTGAACATAGTATGTTGAGATTACCATTGCAACCACTGGAGCTGACTAAGAATGATACCAATATTCCCAGATTAAAAGAAATTACCCCAGGTCAGGATTTATTGGAATGGTGCAAGGAAGTAACAAAAGATTATCCTGGCGTAAAAGTTACTAATCTTACCACATCTTGGAGAAATGGAATGGCATTTTGTGCAATCATACATCATTTTAGACCAGATCTTATGTATGTACAAAATGGAATAATTGTATATGAAATTGTAAAATCATTAAAAAATTATGCTCAGTTCATACATTAATCTTTATTGATTAAGTATCAGTGAGAAGATATTTATATTTCTTATAGGAAGTAGAGATACATTACATTAGTTACTTTGGCCATATACCAAAAATTTTGTTTGTTCTACTTATAAATGGGCTGTGTTATATCTATTTGTTATTCTTAAATCACTTGTTTCTGGTTTTAATAATAGTAATGATAGTTTCATAATTTGTATTTACATGAAAATTTGCAGAGACATAGATTCATTATTACCACATGACGTAAAAGGTAACTGTAAAAAAGCATTTGATGCTGGAGAAGCCCTTGGTATACCTAGAGTGATAGAACCAGCAGATATGGATATATTAACTGTACCTGACAAATTAGCTGTGATGACATATTTATATCAGCTGAGGGCACATTTCACTGGTCATGAATTAGAGGTATTTAACAAGCATAATATAATATTTTATTCACGTTATATACATTAGTGATTAAATCGGCTCTTTTATTATATGTAGACATCTTTAGAGTAAAAATTAGACAAGTTGATAACTCATAAATATACTACACATGTTATTACTTACTAATCTTAAAAATTTCTAAAAAAATTCCAATAAAATTAATAGTATATTAATGCATAGTGCTTCATGTAGTTATGTCATTCTGCTTGCAATACAACAGTGTACTTATATTTTCTATTTTTGTCCTGTCAAATACTACTCATTTCTCGATTTCATCAATATTATTATAGCACTTCAAGATAGAGACTTTTGATTTCTGATAATAACTTTTTTGGATATTTTTATCAAGCAAACTTCCGGTGGCACGTGGATATATCCGGTATAAAAAATGAGCATGTGTACAAGAAATACTGTTATCAAAAATTGCTGTTTGAGTATATTTGTAATACAACTCTATAGTAGTTTATAGTAAAACAGTTTAGTGATAATTATACATTTAATATCGATTTCACGAGTTTTATAGTATATTGAAATACGTACATACTTTTAAAAAATAATGATACTTCTTTTTAGAAAGAAATAATTTAAAACAATTTTACTCCTTTTTATTCTTCATAAATGTATTGAATTCTTTGTAAACATGGCTATTTTTTTTCTACAGGTACATCAGATAGGTAAAACCGCAGACGAATCTTCTTATATGATTGGTAGATTTAATACAGACAATAATTCCGACGTGAGTGTACAATTGTTTGGTCAGGAAATAATTAATTTACGTAAAAAAGATCAGGTGGAACATAAAAACAATAAAACAGATAATAGACGGTAAATTTGTCAAGATTTTTACAATTGTAAAACAATTGTCTTTAAAATCGGAATCAGTAATGAAGTTGAGACTTCGTAATGTTTTGCAGGTCCAATCCATTCGACAACAAGAAAGAGGATGTTAATATCGATGCTTTAAAAAATAAATTACATTTAAGTTTAAATATGGAGAATCAGGATGATCCATGTAATAAGGATAAGTCACCATCTAGTGTAAAAGATGTTAAGGACATTATATTAGCAAGTTCAAAGAGTATTCTGGAGAAAGTGTTGTCGCCGACTAAGGAAAAATATTTGACTAGAGAAAAGGTATTTACATATTATAATTATAAGTTACATATAATTGTATAGTATTCGTATGTGTTATATCGTTTGAAATTATTATCGCGTGGTGTTAATATTGTGAGGTACTGATTTAAATTTACTCCAGAGTAAGTCTCCACCAAGAGTACCGCAAGTACACCAACGTCCTATATTAATGACTCGTCGACAATTAACAGATCCATTTGGATCTGACGAAGAAGAAGAAAATATTCAAATAATCGACGAGAAATGGTCTCAGTCTATCTCAATTAACAAATCACAAACGCCAGTTCGTGATGTCAGTATATTTCGAATTAGTCAAATAATTTCGCTTTACGCAGTTGTTTACTTTATGCCTTCTTTTATGACAAAAAATCTATAAAGTGAATTGCATTTTTTTTTTTTATTACTATTTCAGTATTTAAAGCTTTGTTAGTAAGAAAGTTCTTTTAATTTTAATTTAAACACATTTTTAGTGAATGTTTATAAAGTATTTATTTTATTGGTGTATGCTGCTCATTAATTTTTATTTTATATGTGCTATAAAATGATGCTTAAAAATTGTTAAAATATTTTTTAACCAGTAATTTACCTTCAAATACTGGTATTTTGATGTTTTATAGTTTATTCATCTACATGCATTTGAATTTGCATGTAAAGTACGATAATAATATAGCACTAATGTAGCACTTGCAAGATGCATGCCTGCTATTGCATGTTATACATTCTTAATCTATTATATAAAATTTGACACATAATTTATTCTATGTATTCTTGCCCTAAGTAGCAAAATAAAGAATTAGATTCCATTAGATAATTTTATACTAAATACTTTCTTATAGGACCCTTTAAGTACAAGTGACAAGGGATGTCGTGGCAGTACCGAATCTCAAAGCGTATCATCGCCACACGGAGAACAACGTTCTCAACATGTAATTAGTTTTTCTATACTCCTTCAGTTGTTCGTTGCTTTATAACTAATTTATCACTTTTTTGTTTGTATATTAGCCATTAGTCAGTCGGCATGATGAATTAAGAGAACGTGCAAGACAACTGTTAGAAGAGGCCAGGAATCCGATAAAGATTGGTCTTGTTTCAGCTGCTGCTAGTCCTATTGAGGTTTTATTTTTTCCCCCCATTTTTATATTTTTGTGTAGAATAGTTGTGCACATTAACGTAGCTTAAGTAGTTTAACGTACTCTGCTTGCTTTCATTTTACATAATAAAATCGTAGAATCAAAGAATATTTATTTTATGATTTCTAGAGTCAGATCGACGATGAAAGGCAACAGCAATTGCGTGAAAGGGCAAGGCGTTTAATAGCGGAAGTAAAAATGGGCGTTAATGCCGCTTCGAATCAAGTAAATGATGATAATAGCACTGAGAGACGATCAATAGACGATCAGAATAATAGTCCAAGACGAAGTGTTACGCCATCTACACCTGGAGATAGATTAAGTTCAAAGGTAAACTAAGTAATAACATAATGATGCTCAACCGAACATCTATAACCATAGCTATACGTTCTGAGTATAGCTATTCTTAGCCACGTGCAATTAGTGTCTAATAAACACGAATTTTTTTTGCTATAACAAACTTCACTAATTTGTTGACATTTTTGTCATAAAAACAATGAAATATCTTATTCTCACACAATTTATTCTACACAATATTCTCAAAGTGCAAGATTCAAATCAATTGATACTACTTATGCTGTGTGGAATTCTCTTTGTCACTAATCGCAAATGACCTCATTTTCTAAAAATTACAATAACAAATACTAAATATTTCAGTCTGAACATAATGGAAATATACTGGGAACTACAAGTGTAATTGATGGTGAAAAGAAAACTGGCTCTCCTTTGTACTCGTTTTCTAAAATAATAGAGAGAATTTCGCCAGATAAAACTAGTCCAGATGGTACTTCATATACACGTAGACGAGTATGTGTGTTGTTAAATTAAAACGAACTGTATTTACTACATTAATCATTTAATAACATACCAATTATATTTCTAGTTGGGAAAAGATATGACATCTTATATTCAAAATGAATTAGAAGCATTAGAAAGAGAACAAACTCAAATAGATATTCAAGCTGGTAAACTTGAGAAACAACTACGAGACTCCATGGAAAGTGATAATGAAGATGAAACTGAAAGACTGATGTCTCTATGGTTTACACTTGTTAATAAGAAAAACGCGCTTTTAAGAAGGCAAATGCAGTTAAACATATTGTAAGTATCATTCCTTACCATTATTAATAATATTCAAATGGTAAAAATACCTTGAAAATATAAAATATTATGGAACTCAATATAATGACAGTCGTACATAGAATTAAATTAACGATTTGAAATACTTTTGGGTACTTCAGAGAAAAAGAAGATGACTTAGAGCGTCGTTTTGACCTTTTAAATCGCGAATTAAGAAGTATACTAGCAGTAGAAGATTGGAGAAAAACTTCTGAACAAAAAATACGAGAGAATTTACTTTTAGAAGAACTAGTGTCTATTGTGAACAAAAGAGACGAACTAGTTCATCATCTTGATACACAAGAAAGAGCGTAAGTATCAAAATTATCGTAATAATTTTTGTCTAATTCAGTACTGAAAATAATTTTGTATATCTTATTTATGTTATAGTATCGAGGATGATGATGAAATAGAACGTGATTTATCAAGAGCTGGGTTAGCTCAACGAAATAAAAATTGTGTGGTACAGTGAAAACTTAATTCTACTTCTCTTCTGATGATAAGCGACAGGTATGTTTTTTGGCAAATTATTTGGTCCTTTCAGTCAATTATTCCTGGTAATTTAGTTCAGCAAAGGAACTGATAAAAATAATACGATTCTAAGGTAAATTTAAATTGAATATAAAATGAAAATTGCAGGTATGACCCACTTTGCTGTAGAGTTGCCAAAGAAAATACAAAATTTTCCTTACTGTAAAGTCAAGAATTTCATAATCTGCGACAAACGACATTTAAAAATTTATTTTGTACTATAAATTATACACCAATTGTACAATCAGCGTTCCATATTTATATGAACTCATTATCAAACTGCATCAATGCGATACCACATCATAGTGGAACTAAGTTCAAATAGAAAGTTGTTCCATCAAAGGAGAAATATAAAAGCAATGAAAATCTGTTACGGCGTTGCGGATGTTTTAAGAAACATGTTACTTTAAGATATATCAATTTTAATGACATAGCAATGTATCTGCGCATGGTTGAAATATCGTAAACGAGCAATAGTCACGAAATGTATCATTGCGAAAGCTTCGTAATTTAAATAAGGTGCTGTAATCTCGGTTTTAAACAAACAGTGCAAACAAAAGAAAAGTTGTGATGCCATAATATTGTATAATTTCTGCAATTCAGAAATGTACATTATATTATATTCAGAACATCATAGTGAAAAAACATCGACGTATGAATAGCATTTTAAACTGATAGAATATTCTTGAATAAAAACATAAATTAATTGACAGAGAAACTTAAAACGATATTAACACCTGGGCAAATTTGACAAAACGATATTAACACTTAATGAAACTTGATAAAATAGTTTTTTTTATCGCTGATGATACTTTTCATGTGCTATATTTATTTTGTTTGTGCCATATATATATCCTAATTTTATTTGTATAGTCATTGTACGCGTTTATTCTCTTGTAAAATACTTGTCATTTTAAGATGGTACACTATACAATTTTATAAGGTATCATATCGATTATTTATTACTAGTTTAATGCTGATGTATATGAGGCCTAATCAACTTCATACATTCTTAATCATGTAGATAAACAAATTATCATATATATCTTTTTAAATCTTAGTGTCGAATATGTTAAAAAATTAATCTGTTTTTACAAAACAATTCTTTGTTGGTATTTATGAAATGTTATTGTAGACATTAGTAGTAATGCTGAAGTAAATTGATAAACGAACAGTCAACATGTTGGAGAGAAGATAAAGAAATACCAACACGCGTGTATTATACTTTTCGTCCTACGATATATGATCTTATTATGATTAATTATTGTCATATTTATGCAATCTCAGAAAAGCATAGAATACTTTAATAAAGTGACAGAAAATATGTGTAATATTCACATGATTTAAAAAGTAAACTTTTAATTTAATTTTACATATCAAATAAATTCTATTATTTTATGTACTGTTATCTAATCTTTTATTAGTCTTTCAATATTGCCATTGAAATGATATTTTGAAAGATACTGTAAAAAAAGGTAACTGCACGACGACTTAGGAATAAATGTGTGCTGTAAAGTATTCGTATTTTTTCATGTAAAATAAAATTTTGTTTGTTTTTAAATGGCATGTATAAAACTTAGATCAATGTGACGTGCGTACATGAAATAATTCTTTTGAGAATTTGGCACTCCATTTTTCTCTGCAATAAAACTTCGAATGAATGTAGTGGAATTGTTGCAGCATATCATACTGAATATAACTGCCGTAATCAATTTTCAAACGTGTAGAAAAAGAACACCTTTCACTTGATCTGCGTATAACGTATGGTAAATGGAAAGTAATGCTTTATGCATCTTGCAAGTTGAGCTTGACAGAACTTGCATTGGATCTCATCTCCAGCTTTAACGCGTCAAGTAGGAAAATTTGATTTCTATTATAATAGTAAAATATGTGAACGTAGTAGTTAATTTTCTGATTTCAGAAAATTAAGAATGACTTTGGTCAATTCTCATCATGAACCTAGCATATTTTTAATATTTATACAAATAATTTGAGTGTACATAATAGAATTTTGTCTAATACAATGAGACGTTCTTTGTGTTTGTGACAATTAGGAAAACTGATACTCGAACATAAAATGTTATTAAAAATCTGTGAACTGGATTATTTTCTGATATGAGAGATACTTTGTTTATATGACAGTATGTATGTAAAAATTCTTAAAACTGTATACATTCTTTTTGTCTACAAAAACTATTATATATAGTGCAATTCTGTTTCTTTTCTTATAAAACTGGTAATGAATAAATCTATTTTGCTCAATAGAGAAGCAGTTTCACGTGATATACTAATTGATTCTCTCCAGTTAACAGGTTGAATTTAAATACTAGAACAATTGTACTCAATTTAGTTTTTATATTGTTTTAACTATTTTTCATAATATTAACCAGTGGGATGCGAGTTTATATGATTAATTTAGTAATAATTTATCATTTTAGTGCCTGTGAATATTTGTATTCCTACTTGAGAATGAATATACATAGAACCATTATTATAAAATACATACGACGTGTCTATAGGTTTGTAATTATACAGTGTATCTCGCAATAATTATTTAAATAATCAATATAGCTCAATTACGAAAGATAGGATTATCGTAATATTCTGAGGAACTTAGATAACATATTAAATTCTTATTTTGAGGCTTATCAATATCAAATATAACTAAAAGAATTAAAAGACTACGAAGACACAGATAAAACATTATTTTTTTAATATTTAAATGTGCTGTAAAGGTATGCAATCAGCTTTGCTGTAATGTAAAATGAAAGGTCTTATTTCGAGATACTCTGTATATGTGTTATTTTACATAAACATGCTTTCAAATCTTTATGTAATATTGTGCTGAAATAATTTTAATTTATGTTAACTCCAATATATAACAACTGTAAAAACAATGATATCTCTTGCCAATGCTTAACCGTAAGGAGAATGCGATTTCATTTGCTAGAGGCGGTGTTAATTGTAAGTCACTTTGTGTGAACAAATGTGTGGAAACGTATCACACAATAGCTACTGACAAACAAAGACAAATAAAGCACTGCAAAAAAATATTAGAAGAGACTCCTTGTGTCATTATTAGTACGTATACCAATATGCACATGCTGGTAGTGATGTTAATACAGATAAACATACTTACATTTTGCGAATCAGGAGCTTTTAGGACTTTCATCCTTTTTTCTTTAACAGTTGGGAGGAGGAAGGTAAAGGCTTCGGGGTGACTTTTCTTATTCACTTCTTTATAAAACTAAGGTAGACTTCGTATTCCTAAATTTTCTAAATTTGAAACTGAATCCTTGGTTTTTGCTTGGACTTCTTGATTGTTCTTTCTTGCTACACTCCCCAGCAAATAATGATTTTTAATTGAAATTTCAGGTTGCTTTCAGTATTACTGAAACAGTTTCTAATAAAAATGAGTTTACATAGAGTATCGATTAAGTGATTATTTCGGAGTATTGTTAGTTACTTAAAAAGTAATGGAATTATGAAAAAAAAAACGGCCAGTGTTAATATTCTCAATGGAACAGCACTTTCTTGCAAATTTGTATATTACTTGAAGTTTTTCAATAATGTTATTTTCTTTTTCCAGTTCGTAGATGAAACTGTAACAATTATTTTATAATTTATAGTTATATTTACATTTGCAACAGGTATGTTTATATAGTACATATAAAATAAATAGAAACAACTTCTAGCAAATTTTATAACAGTTGTACAAAATACATGCACAAAATGAATCAATAATTATCAACACTCTGAATATTTTTAAAATTACGGATGTAAGGAAAAATTTAATTAACAAAATTATGTACGCATAATCAGTCACTTTGATTTTATCGTAAGTAGACTACTACAACTTTCTTGGTTTTTTTTTTTTTTATTGGGTAATTGTATTCAACAAATTTTTCTGTTACGCAAATAAGTTTTCAAAATATTCAGGATGTCAATAATGATTGGTTTACCCTGTCTACAAAAGTGTATCACAAGTTAGGAATACTTAAACTACATTATACTTTGTAGTATTTTAACACTTACAGAACGATTTGTGTGGTTTATCTATAATTAAAATACTCGAAAATGGTGCAATATAGAAGAAAATAATTCGTCCTTCAAGTGTTAAAATAATTGGATCACTGCATACAAATTTTGTATATACTTAATCTTTTCAATTCTCTTGTATTTAAAAACTAAATTTACTTTCAAATGCGCTTGAAAATTATAAATATTTTATGAAACTGTAAAATGTAACACATACAAAATTGAATTTGACTGGAATTTACAAGAGATTGTAAATTATTAATACATATTTGGTAACTTGAGTTTGCACAAATTAACTACTTAAAATATTAATTTTGTTAAAGTATTGTTAAAGAAAAATTGTTAATTTCGACATTGAAAAGTTTTATAATAATAATAACATCCTTAGGATGTACTATTATTATATTATAATTCCTAAGGATTTATTATTATTTAATATAATATATGCGATTTTAAGAATGAACAAAAAATTTTATCGCTTGCATTTCCGTCGATTGCATTATTCACTAAAAAACTTTTTGGTACCTTTGAAATTATGTTTATACGTACGAACACAACTCTTTTCGTAATTCTTACAACAATTTTATAGTTAGTATGAAATTCTATATCTTTACAACATAATTTCCTGGAAACAGTCCTGTCTTTCCTTTTAATCTTCCACGCCACCAGCCGCCTTCGTCTGAAATGTAAAACTCTGATTTATTTAGCAGTTTCTATTAATAACAATGATAGATTTAATAGTCTTGATTATTAATTTTATTTGACCTTATAATGAAAATTATTTATCGAAGAAAAGAAACATTCGACCTCTTCTATAGATCATATTGTAACAATTCAGTTCAAAATGTTCTTAAATACAATTTTGTGGTTCTGATTTACAAAATAAGTAACAATTGGTTAAACTTACGTTCGGTTAGTATTTCAACTATGTCGCCTTCCCTGAGCTCTAATTCGTCAAGATCTTGTGGACTGTAGTCATATAAAGCTTTAGCTTTAGGTAAACTTGGGAGTGCAGGTTTTTGTGCATGAGTTCTATTACTGGGAACAGCACGATGCGCATTTTCTCTTTTAGCTTTATCTACCACGTGTTTACTATTCCAGTTTTTAACTGTTTGCATTTCCTTATTGCATGTCGTACTTTTATTTTCTGTCTTAGTGTGTTCAGTGGTGTTGATCGCTGGAAGTTTAAATCCTAAAGGCGTAGATGACGGCGTATGAGGTGGTGGTGGTTCAGAAGTTGGTGGTGGTGGGAACCTTAGTAAACCTGTAATTTAATAACACATGGTATAATTATCATGTTACTATCAATAGACAGAATTATTTATTTTGTTCACATTAAAGAGTGTTTTTCAACACGCGATTTAAAGGGTGATTTTACATGTTGAAATAAGACGAAAATGAGGAATGAGGTCTTCATCTCTGTCTTCATCTCTGAGATATTAATTGCTGAAAGAACGTCTGAATTGAAACGTGTCTGACTAGACGTATTCTACTGTCTCATTCTACTAACACCGCTGCGCCTGACCTGGCTAATGCACTAATCAAGTAGACTAAATCCCCAAGACACATTTCAGAGGTATTTTAGCTGTATATTTAACAACTAAAATACAAAATAAAGCTTTGAATTGCATAACAAACTAAATATAATTTTGTTATTCTTGATTCTCATCCTACTTTGACCTGTACAATCACTCTAATCACTCTTGAAAATTTCTGATACTTGTTGTCTAACACCCTAGAGGATAAATATTAAAGAATCATTCAAAAGTTTTTTCCTTCAGTCAAAATATTACTAAATTTTCTTTCTGAAAACACTGAATAATATAAACTACCAAAATTTAGCGTACTACAAATTGTACTACCAATAATGCTATTGTAATTTTCATTAGCTTATAATACACAAGAAATGCAAAATAAAACAAAAAACTTCACCGACCTCTTGGCATTGCTTTTGGATTAGTGAACATCCCCATGAGGGGTACCTTGTTCTCTAATTTATTGGGTTGCTTCTCTGCACGTTCCTTCACTTGTGTCTGGGTTGGTGGAATGTTCGAAAGATTAAACGGCACTAATCTTGAAATCTGAGGTAGCTGCAAAGGAGATTTTTCAGGAGGTGAATCCAACTTTGAGGATGTATGATCGTTTATAGGTGGCTGATGCAAATTTTGTATTCGTTCCGAATTTGCAGGTTTCGGAGCAGGTCGACTTGGTTTATTCACCATTGGTCGTGAAACGGAATGATTACATTTTGTTATGTATTGCTGTTGATTCGCTGACTTATTCGGTTCTGAAACATTTGTACAAATATATGTACTCCATAATTTACACTTATTAAGTTTCATCAAATTTCATTTCATTTACGAACTCTTTAATCTGATAATATGAAATGATGAGAAGTCTGTAAACGAAGTAATTGTATTCATAACTTACTAGTCATGGATGGTAATCCTGGTCCAATGCAGACATTCAAGATCTTTCCATTTGGTTTCAAGATTTCTCTATCGCCATAATCGATTTGTGTAAATATTACTTGTCTTATTCCACCGCCACCCCACCCTTCTTTCTTTACTTTAAATTCTAGACTGTAAGAAAGTATGCTTAAAAGTTTGCTAATTTAATTAATCACTATGTTATATTATACTAGAGATCAGTATATAAGGATCTTACTTGTTACTAAATTTTATATTTAGAATATGTCCAGTTTGTTCTGCGTATCTCTTACTGAGGGCAATTAAAAACTCTGTCTTAAACATCGATTCTAATAAACTGGCATAATCTTCCTTCGTGTGTATAATAAGAAAATCATCCTGCGATAATTAATGACATATCAATTACTTCTATTTTCTTCCTGGAAAATAATGCTAATAGAGACAAATTCTTACTTGAAGAGTGCTCAGTGAAACATGACTAATTTGGCTGAATGAAAGTTTTCGTTTTATAACTTCGTTCAGCTTTCCCTTTTCCGTGCCTTTTTTAATTTTTTCGCGACCAATTAAGTATAAGTGATTACTGGTCAGAATTAGATCTCGCCTACTCATCTGTAAATTATCGTTTACTTTATCTAGTTACCTGCAGATCTTCGATTTCATTTAATATAAAAGTGTAGAGTACCTTGAACCTTCTATCATACTTTTTCACTGTTTCAGCGAAACAGACTTTTTCTCTTTTACCAATTACATTCATTGTATTAGGTTTGCCTTCTAATCCAATGTAATCGCCTACAAAATTTCTATTCAAACTTGCCCGCCTACGCTCCTTATGACCGAAGAATAAATCTGCTGCTTCCTGTTTCTGTTTCTCTTGTCTTTTTCGGGCGAAATATTTTTTGAACGCTTTCTGAATCACTCTCGCGTACATGTTATACTTCCTGTCCCTCGCTTCCTCCAACATGAAAAGCTACGAACAATTAGATTGAAATTAATGCACCGATTGAAATGATTCTAAATATTTTAAATAGATTTGACACTAACGAAATAATATAAAATGTAAATTACAATAAATTATACTGAAGTCAATTAATCGTTTCATTTATTTATTTTCTTTGTTAGAAGCAATTGAGATTTCATTTTGATTAATTTTAAGGTTGACATTAAAACTTACGGTTTCAGGAGCTTTTATGAATAATTTCGATTTTCCCAATTGATACTGTGACCGATCAATGTTAAGGCTTGCTAATATCCATTCTACTCCTTGCCTGTCGTCGTCGCCAGACCAATGGGGCCAAGTTTCTTTCGTGAGAATTGCATATCTGTGCAAAAATTTCGAGAATGGCCTCCTGTATGCAAAACCAGCTCTACGCACTCTGATATTTTCTTTCAGGCCTAGATATTCCACCTGCATCGCACGAAAGGCAAAAGACATGACAATAGTTCCCAGAACAGAGAACAACTTTCACCCCGGATTAGTGAAGTGGAATCAATTCCATCACGTTTTTTGTTAACTAAGTTACTTTAAACAATGTTCTCTTAGGAGCAATTAAACAATTGTTAAATTCTGTAAATGAACTTAAAGCTCAATTGTTGAATAATTCAACTGAAAGATCGTAGTACTAATTCTCTAAAATAAGCGATTTTAAATGTTTGGAAATTAAAAATTTCCCAATCTTCAGGTTCTTTAATATTTAAAATATACAACTTCAATTCCTCCAATTCTTAAATTTTGAACTTTCAAATATTCGAAAATTTTGATCTTTCATATTTTCAAATTTTTAAATTCTCAATTTATCAAATTTCGAAATCTTCAGGTTTTTTAATATTCAAAATACACAACGTCCATTCCTCCAATTCTTAAATTTTGAACTTTCAAATATTCGAAAATTTTGATTTTTCATATTTTCAAATTTTTAAATTCTCAATTTATCAAATTTCGAAATCTTCAGGTTATTTAATATTCAAAATACATAACGTCCATTCCTCCAATTCTTAAATTTTGAACTTTCAAATATTCGAAAATTTTGATTT
Organism: Calliopsis andreniformis; assembly: GCF_051401765.1. Lineage (NCBI taxonomy): Eukaryota > Metazoa > Arthropoda > Insecta > Hymenoptera > Andrenidae > Calliopsis > Calliopsis andreniformis. Next base: position 8,371,503 of record NC_135067.1, on the reverse strand, counting down.
TACATATATCCAAATTTTTAAATTCTCATTAAATTTAAATTATGGAACGTCTTTTTTTGGAAATTAATGAAGGTGTCAAGAAAATTCATTTTCCCTACATTTTAACGCAAGCGAAAAATAAATGAAGAAAAAATTAAGATCTATTAGTTAGATCTAATTTTGATCTAACGAACCCAAAAGTCGTACCTGATGCTTGACTCTGACTGAATCCCAGTCTCGAGGTTTCTTCGTTTCATTTGGTTTAATACATCTGATGTAATGTGGGGTACATTTCATCAGTTGAGTGACTAGTCGACTAGCTTGGTTTCTTATTTTATTACCGGCAGTGGTGGGTCTAGATTTCAGAGTCTTCGTTTTGTTTGCTTGAGTTTCGTGTGGATAAAGCGCGCGAACCAAAGGACTGTAAATTCGATATGAAAATATATTTCTGTTTTACTAAGTACTACAATTTAATTAAAGTTTGAAAATTTAATTGAAGTTATTTTCTGATTGTTAATACGCTGTTCTAGGACGAAACCGAATAATTTTACACCATTATCTGACACCTAGCACGAGTTCCGCATTGACAATGGTGCCACTCGATTTGCTGACAATGAGTTTCAGGCAGATTTCATTAATCTCGAAAGGCTTATAATTAACAAACGGGGGCTCGACCGTAATCTCATTGTTCTTGATTTTCGTTTTACTTTAATGTCTAGAATTACCCCTTAAATTTTTCCCTACCTGTAACTGAACTTCCTTTGTATCTGACTTTTTTTATTTGGAATGATCTACCAAACACAAAATTACTCGGTTTTCTCCTAAGTCACTCTCTATTTACATAGCGTATTTACAGAATGAACAGTTTAATTGGAAACCCTCTGAGTGTTAGCAGTATCTATTACAAATGCTGGTACCATTGTAAGTGCTGCTAACACTCGTTAGTGTTTTCAGTTGAACCGATCATCCTGTATTGGTCCATAATTCTGTGACTTTGAATCACAATCACTTATAAATGAAACAACTTTTATGTCAATGCAATACTTCCTTTTTAATATTAAATGTTAATAAGTAAACTAAAATAAAGAAATTTGTCCTCAATTTATGTATACAAAAATTCTATATTTGTAAATGATTTTAATCAGGACAAGTATCTTAATTAAAAGGACCTACTACTTTGAAGGTCAGCTCTGAGCTACACATATTTGTTTAAAAAAAATCATGTTACACAAGGCGTTAAAAAATAACGTTGTGAACTTACTTCGTGCTAGTCTGCATCAGTTCTACAAGATCCAAGAACAGTACATCGCGGTTTTTATCGCAAAAGCCATCGACTGAGTAAGAGACGATACCAGCATAGTGAAAAATGGCAAATCCTTCGTTTGTATTTTGGAAATGCTTGTGCTTAGTGGCTGCAACCGCAAGTTTCTACAATAATCACTAAAATTAATTAAGTTTTATCGAGGAAATTTTGTGGAGGTCGTTTCTTGTCGAATCAAAGATAAAAGGAATAAAGAAGCAAACGGTTTTAAAGTTTGTTACTTGCGATAATTATCCTATTATTATATTTTAATTATTTAATTATAGTCATAAATAGTTTAGTAGTAGTTTATGTTTGAGAATGAGATTTTTGTCACCTTTTGCAAATTAGAATCAGCCCCCGTGCTACCACCATGAAGTGTAGCGCAGACATCGTCAAGTACCAAGAAAAGTCCTGGTGGACGTTTTCCTTCGAGCAGTTCAACGACAATTGCGTTATTGAAATACTCTATTGGAGTCCATTGTATATTTTCTGATACGTATTCCTCCTAAAAATTGTAATCAGTGTTTTTATAAAGATGTTCAACTCATGAATTTTAATTGTAGGTACTATAATTACTCTATAGAGTGATCAGTTTAACTGGAAATCCTTTAATGAGTGTTGGTAGTATTTACAACGCTGATAGCAATTACAGTAAATGCTGCCAACACGTTTCCAGTTAAACTGAATACCCTGTATAGTATTACAATAGTAATATAGTGATTAGTTCTGTACCTAAGAGCCAACGTGACTCAAGTCCTCTTTTGTTATTTTTCAGGAGAACCGAAAAACAAATCTGTATCTGACAACTAGACTAACCCATGTCCATTTTTCCAAAATTAAGTCTTTTACAATATCTTAATTTTAGGATAGATTAAATATTAGATTCTTTAGAATTTTTTCGAATAAGCATTAGTTGGACACTATTTACTCATATTTTTAATATCTTCAAAAAAAGTTGCTCTTGATAATTTTGTATCTCAGAGCCAGTTTAATTCAAGTCTATGTTTTTTGAAATTAAGTTTCTTACAGGATCTTACTGCTTTCTCTAATTTTATTAAAATAGTAGAAAATTGGTCATATTACGTTATAAGCGAAGGAAATTTAATAGTATAAACTATTTCAAGTACTATGTTAAGAAATGGGCAATCACGTTTTTTTTTGACTCGCCTGAAAAATTAAAAAGGACTTGGGTCATGTTGGCTCTTAGATACAGAAATACAATTACCTATGATTTAACATAGTATTTGAAATAGTTTGTACTATTAAATTTCCTTCGCGTATAATGCAAATTAAATAAATAACATGAAGAGAAAATAATAAGATCTGAGGTACAATGTTGTCAAGAACAACTTTCTTTCAAGATATACAAAGTACGAGTAAATAGTGTCCAATTGATGTTTATTTGAAAGAATTTTAAAGAATCTAACACTTATACTCTCATTCAATTCCTCTATTTTCAAACTTCCATTATTCAATGTTCATTAGCACTAGAACCAACAGAGCAATCAACATGACTAGTACAATTATTTCTCACACAGAGTCTATTTTCTACTTTATTTTTTCCCAATCAATGCTGAACAAAACGAGAAGAAATATGTACATAAATTCATATTTCTGACTTATGAACGTTATCAAAAACCTGCAAATTGACACATCGTTAAAAATAGACGTTAAAAATAAACGTCAGTCTCGTTAATTCCACTGTTAGAACTGCTTTCAACAAGGTGCATTGACCATTCTCAAGAGTAGGCCTAAACGTTACTTCGAATCCTTCCTTACACATAGAGATGTCTATCGCTTCTTAACAAACGAAATACTCGGAAAGTCAGTGCATCGCGATGATTACATAAAAACTGGCGCTGGAAAACGCGTTTAATTACGCGCCACTTATACCCGCGTCGTTTGTGTGAAAACCATCAGTGCACAGGTCGTTAGGGTAGAAAGGAACATGATTGCAACCACTTTTAAAATCGCTTTCTATTTCAACTAAGCAGATTGCACTTTGCGCGAATAGCTGAGAAACCAGTTGACAGTACTTAAGCGAGAAACTGGTAATTAATTGGTTCCACCTACGTATAAGGACAACCGAAATATATCAAGTGCAATTGATGATACGTAATTAAAATAAGAGGTATATTCCATTATTTCATGATAATGATACTTGTTTTACAAGGTGTCCACACTGATGGAGACCACATAAATATCTTCTCTGTTCTCAATGGCATGATCTCCTTGGATTTAATAACATAATTTGAATGGTTTCGAAGAAGAAATATCATGGAAAAACACTTCTTTCTGTAAGATCATTTTTTTTTTGTTTGTTTTTTAAAATTTTGTGTCATTCAAATCAGAGGAGATATTTAGATATTTAGATATTTAGTCCTTAGGTAGCTTACTACAACTTGGACACTCTGTATTGCAGATTGAATAAAAGGCTCTAAGCAATCGAAAAGAAGTTAGAAAAACTTTGTATCTTTACTAATTCTCGAATGAAATACAAAGGGGTAGCATTTTATTCTATATATAATATATTTTGTATAATGTATTTTACTCTCAATATAATATAAAATAAATGTAGATATTATTTTATGATATTTCGTTTATTCCATATCTTTCACGAAAATGTTAATAAAATACTTTCTTTCGTAAAATTAGCGATTCTCATTACATATCCACTTTTTATGATTTGATAATTGCAGATACATATGCATTTACATATTACACATGCATATATGCATTATACACATGCAGTTGCAGATTTTAGAAGTCATTTGGCATCAGAAGTTCCAATATATCTAATACCTAATTATTTTACTTAAATTCTGTATGACATGTAATATTTTCCATTCAGTTTACTTGAGAAGTGCAGTGAGATTGATTAAAGTGATTGCAATGTCAACATATTTAAGTATATCGATCATGCTGGAGGTTCTTTTGGGGTAATTAGTGTCCAGTAGTAAATTAATTACTGTGTACATAGGATCGTCTACGTTTACATATTTAGTAATGATCGAGACAATAAAGTATAATTAACTGTTATAGCATAGTGTTGTAATCAGAAAATAAAATTTTTTATGTAATCCTAATTCGATAGCCAAGGGTTATGCTTCTAATTTTAAATACGACTATTTTTTATCATACATATTTTTCAGTTTAAATGCTTCCTTTTTTTCTACTAATTTTTATGCAAAAAATTCTTGTTAATATTATTCGTAATAATATTAATCCCATTTAAATTAACACTTAAAGATGTTAGAGCAATTATTCCTAAAAAAAAGAATCTACAAATACCTAAAAATAAATTTAATACAAAACAGCACAAAAGAAACTAGATACAAATACAACAAAACTAAATCGACTTAATTTAATAAATTTTCTTATATTTTACATCTCTCGCTGTCAAATTTAGTAACTCAATTATCGTAATTTCTACATCTCTGAAAATATAAGAAGCATGAAATATGACGAGTGAAAGTTCGGAAAATATTTACAAAACATAAAAAGAAGCCCTCGTTATTCGGTCACTCCGTTTTCCCTCATTAACTTCAGTAATATCTTTGCCTGAATCTCTCACGATCCACATTGATAAAATACACGGTTCCGCTCCGAAACTCGTCCGAACGATCCGCTCGCGACAAAAGATGTCTTCAGAGGCGAGCAATTTCGTCGAGCAGCAGAGCTCTCTTGTTTTTTTACGCGGTCTAGTTGCGGCAACATCGAAAGGTGACGGCAAAAGTAGTACAATTCTTTTCGTTTTAGCTCATGCTCGAGGTAACGACGCTATTTCACGTTAACGACGACCTCCTTTACCAACAATAAGCTCTTAACCCGCCAACTGCACCAGACCCATGCTCATACCCCCAATTTTCGTACTTTTTTGGGCAATGAGCGCAGAAAACATGAACCGTGACTGTTCTAAATATTTGCATAGTCGTTATCGTGTTCTTCGATGTGGAAACTGAGGAACTGTTCAGTGGTCATTGACAGTCGATTTATTTATTTCTAATGACTCCTGAGGCTGTGAGCCATGAGAATACGAATTGTATTTTTAAGAAATTTGTGTTTCGTCTTGATTAAAGAGTACAAGGTAGAATTCACATTTTAGAGTAGCTTGTAAATAGATTTCTATTATTCTGATGAAACTAAAGGAAAGCAATAAGATGCCGTGCAACACACAATCAATCTTAAAAAAGAAATGGACTCGGATTAATCTAGCTCTCAGATACAGGATTTGTATCTTCATTTTCATTATTTTTTCCAGTGATTAAAAATTGGGTGAAGAACCAACGAAACAGATACGAATTAAACAATGCCTTGACTTCACAGAAACATAAAAAAATAGTATCAGCTACCTAAAGGAAATTCTACTGTTCAACAAAATATAAAGTGAAAAATCGGAGTCGATGCGATCCTAAATCCTATATTTAAAAAGAAGAGGTACATTCACATTAAATGGAATTTTGTAATACCTCTTCTGTAAATGATTATCTTCATTGAACCCTGAGAAAGATCTGGGACGATATTCTAAAGATATGTCGCACGTGAGCAAAACAAAAAATGTGTGACATCAGTTCACGCGTATTTAGAGTGATTCACGTCCAGATTTCTGTACAGCCAGACGAAAGGAAAAATTTCTTAAAGAAGGTTAAGAATGTAGTTTCTCGTTGTTTCCATTGTCCGTGCGAAGACGAAACGAGCACAAAAGTCATGAAAGCCAGTGCAGGCCGTGAGAAACGATTTAACGCAATGATACGAAAACATCACATGGATATTAAGGAAGTCGAATATGGTAGAAGAGATTCGTCAAACAGTAACATCAACGCATTGTTGTCATTGTACCATGAAAGTGCATTCTGCTTCTACTGTCTATGTACAATGAGTACAAATGAATTGTTACATTGCAAGCAACGTTCTGGATTCTGTATTCTCTGGCTCTTAAATCGAAGAAAAAATGATTTAAGACTTAAATGGTACAGCGTCGATATCATAGCTTATAATATACCTATCAGAAAAGCGATTAAGCAGAAATTTTTGAACTTATTTGAGAATCATAGAAACAACCCATTTTAAATTTTACGATTTTTATATGTACAATAAGAATACCATAAATTCGACCAAGTGATATTAAACCCCTGCTAATCAACTCCTGACTATACAAGAACGTAATAAGCAGGTGTAACGTAATACGTATGTATCCGCAATTATTACTTGAAAATGTGCATCTTATACCTTTCTTCGTCTGATCAAACTTTCTTATATCATTTGATCTATTGAGGACGGATATCCTCGCGGGAAATGCTGTCTACAGAATTGTAATTTGTCTTTTATCGTCCCAATTCACATTTCAATACATCTTTCACAAGAAGACAGTATGCAGCAACATTTCTATACGAGTGTTTCAAAAGACCAACTGATTAACTCTATTTTTTGTTAAATTTGTATCTTTTTCGCTCAAGAATGTAATTAATGTTCAACTTCTAAAAAATGGAAATATTTATCTATATAATTATGTGTATTATCTCAATATAATAAAATTAAGTGTGGCTGTTAAATTCATAATAAATATTAAATACATAAAATATAATTCTTTATAATATAATTCTGAAATCAAAGTAACGAATTTTAGAACTTAGGACCAGGAATGAACCTGATCATTGTTTAAACAATTCACTGTGTTTTATTATTTACTTCACTTCCAGCTTAATTTCGAAGTAAATTATTAATTGTACCGTTAATTATCTCTACATTTTTATTTATGAGGTTGATTAATCTGACATCTGGGTGACTCATACTACATTACGTATCCTTCCTTGTTTCAGCTATAAATATTGTAACCTACACATTATTTAAATGTATATAAACACAACAGAAATTGGCACAGAGGAATATACAAAATACTACTACTACTTTACTATTACTTTGCACTTTACAATTTGCTTTTTCATTAATCCTTAAGGAACTATCGTAATTAATAGAAAGTAAATATAAAATAACAGAGACTTTATTCTTCTATAAAATTTGCATTATGCAATGTTTCTCTAACCAGTGGCATTCAAGAATTACGCGTACTGTTTACACGCACCACTTTGCGTTTAACGGTTAGTGAAGAAGAACAGGTTTTAACGCAGAATGTAATTAGATCATAAGAGAGTAGACGTCTATGAGAAACTGTCTGCTATTGTTATAGAACAAGAAGATTAAGGAAGATAATGTGAGAAATAAGCATAAGTTAACTGCAACGAAAATTTCCAGACGATCAATCTTAATTTTTGCAACTGTATGTTTCAATAAACGGCATTCTTCATTGTTATGAATTTCCATGCAAATTAGTAATTAGTTATATTACGACGTGAAAGAAACGAGGAACTTAAACTTAAAATTACGTTGATTAAGTGTTACTTACGAACATACGTCTAATATTTTTTAGAGGGTATGAACTATTAAATGTTGTATAACACTGATAAAATCGCTATCAGTCCTGTAATGAAAAGATCATTTTTGTGAAGAAGGAAACAAGTGTAGTGTAATTAATGAACAAACAAATAGATACTAATAGTTTGATATCTGTCAATAAAACAGCAGAACTTTCTCTTTAATGAAGGGGACCAATATTCCACGCAATTAGGAAGAGCTTTCTTCGTGATGGTGTACTGAATAACAAGCGCTACGAGTTTCCTTCATTATTACCAATGGGCATACTTGTCCATGTAGTACATGTGTAATAATCACGTGTAACGCTATATTAAGTATTTTCTAATTACTCTAGATCAAACAACTTACAATTTATGGCTTTTTTATTGAAAGATAAATAATCTTTTTAGCTTTCCTCTTAATATGTGGAAATGTAACTCACTGTAAGATTATATTTACGCTACTTATCAAATAAATTATAATTAGTGTATTAAGTTGTATTTTTAATCTCTATATCGTTTCAATATTTGATACTCCTTTTAAGATGACATAGTATTTGAAGAATAATATTTGCTGATATTTAAGTATATAATAATTAGCTAAGCTTGTTAGTTTTATATCGAACTATAAGGCAATTAGTAAGTTGCCTTTGCACCCAAGTGTAATTAGATAATGAGTAAGATTTAATCGCATGAGAATCTAAATAAGATAATTATAAGGTCAAGTGTATTTTGTAGCACGAAGATGAATAAATAATAAGATCAGAACACTTCGTAAATAGAACTGTCGTGAAGAAAATGCAAGAAAATACTAAATAGTTAATTATTTAAGATTATTCTACACTCAATTATTCTAGATTCAAACACACAAGGAAATTCTTATATCAACGAACGTAATATTATATTCTATTTAATCAAGTTTAAAATCCCATTGCAAAACTGTTTCTATCTGAACACGATGAACTAAAATCGAAAAGAAGAAATACAGTGAAGTTACAAAGTAACAGGGGAGTTTTGTTTTGATAATGCCTTACGATGGGAAAATGGTCGAAATTAAATTCCTAATGAATCGCTTTAACCTGTTTTCTCAGCTTTGAATAGCAGGATTTCCTGCGACATCTTTTAGGTCGTCGAAAATAAAACAAAGTTCCGTCATTAGACTACAACCATGTATCCCTGCTTACAGATGTACTTGGATAACCGCAACCGTTATTTTCCTAGTTTAGGGACAAACAAAATTCTCTAATTTCAGCAGTGGGACAGCTGTTACACATATCAATTATTCAAATATCAAATTCGTCAGAAAACATTATCGAATCATTTAAAGAAAAGTCATTGTATTACTACAATTCATTTCTTAGTTGGTATGCAGCATTGTTAGCAATTCTCTGTGCTTGTTTTTAAATGATTATTATTATTAGATAGACGTTTGTTGTACTTTAATTGTGAAAGATAATTGTATCGTTTCGAGCATAGTTGGTTTGACAGTATGATCAAAAATACAATTTTGGACCTTATTTAATTGAATTAGTTTATGTTCTTACGAGGAGCTTAATTTACTTTATGAGAAACGTAAAAATTTCGATTGTGTATTAATTGATTTACAAGAGAAAGAACTACTCGTTTTAGATTTCAATGACATGAATTAACTATGGAAAGCAAGCAGAGTAATTGATATTTTTTTTAACAGGTAATACAAAATCTCTTATTTTATTTCAGTTTCACTTCATTTAGAAATGTTATCACTAATTCTGATTTTTCACATTATTATATCAATAAAGAACTCAGAGTATAAAGTGTTATTAAAAAGAATGTAATAAAAACACTTTCACTCTTAAAAAGAATTCTAGCATTAAATATCTGTACTAGAGTAAATATTATTTTTTAATAACGAATATGTATTAAAATAATAACAGTAGTCTAAATAAAGAAAAAACTTACAGAAATTAAATTTATCGCATATTTTATGTCCTTATTGCTTCTTTATGTTATCTTATGGCTTTACATTACAAATTAAGGAAAAAATTCAATTTTTGTAGATTTTTTTATCTAATCCATTTTCATAATTAACGTCACATGTGCTACTGTTATTGTTTCGATATTCCTCCCCCACGCGCACACAAAATTGGCTCAAAAATGCTTTTAAAGTTTGTCTTCACTAATTATAAAAACATTTTCAGTTCTAAAACAGAAACCTAAACAAGATATATACAAAGTATACGTACACTATCGTGTATAAGTACTTATTTAGACATTTTCACATTATTAGAAATACCTGAAATACACTTTTTTATTTATATTAACTGATATTAAACGTTATTTTCATCAGTATTTGTTAAACTGATACAATAATCATCTGAGACAAGGTATGCAGCGAAAACTCTGCTAGAAAATTTTAGTTGAAGTGTCAGGTAAATGTCCCAATACCTGAACGCTTAAGATGTCAAATGTCCCAGTAAATGGACAACTGAAAAATGCATACATATATCGCAGTACTTGAATTGGGTCCCAGTAACTGAACTATTTTATGATAATATTCTTTGTCTTTTATTAGTAACACTGGTTTTATGCTAGAATTTAAGCTTGAAATGAAATAAAATTAGCGTTAGTGTCCAGGTATCGGGACATGGTCAGCTACTGAGTCATTTATCTTACCTTATGCATTTCTTGTAACATGAGTGTCTCCAAATACTTATGCATGGTAGTGTATACGAGGCGTTACTAGTAATAAAAACAAACTCAACAACTACAGCAACACTTTTTATTTTATAAAAAATACGAATACAAATTCGTCCTTATAAAAAATAAAAAGTGTTTTCCTCATAACTCGAATTTATCGACTTCGCTCTTACTACCCACAATGCCACATCTACATTTTCATAGAAGATAATTCTAACACAGACTCCTAGATCTAACTTCCCTTAACAACAAAAACTTAATTATCCATGTCACTGACATAGACGCTACCAAGGAACTGCCAGTCCTCTACGAATGTTAGACCAAATTAGGGTCGTAACATTTCAAAATTTCACAATGCACCATGGAAGATAGTACGTGATACCAATTGCGACAGTTACGTGGACAGCGGTGGACAAAGTAGAGGGAGGGTCAAATGAAAAAAAGAAGAGAGAGAAGGGAGGACGAGGAAGAGTCTGCATGTGTGTGTGTGAGAAAGAGAGAGAGAGATAGATAGAAACAAAGAGGGAGAGAGGGATAACGTTTCACTTAACCATTTCATTACCTTCACTCGATCCTTGGCCGCAGTGCAAACAGAACCACTGTCCGTGCAGCGCGTACTCGATCCTCCTCGATCCTCCACGATCGTTTCGCGAACCGATTTCCAAGTGGCGAGCGCGAGATTCGCGCGCGAACTATGATCGACTTGTTGCACCGCAGGCGTAAAATGTTTAACAATAACAGAGCAGGCTCGAGTGTAGTTTGATCGTCGTTAGTGATAGCTTAACCCAGATCTGGTGCTGAAGGAGTAACGTGTAACGTGCACCAGTTCTGAGATAACCAGAAACGACCGCAGCAACACCCACAAGATCGACTGGTCCAGGAGGATCGTGTTCACACTAACCCATTTCGATCTTCTCTAGGTACGCAAGTAACATGGTAATGGTTGCTCTGTCGGTTGTTTTTTTGCACAGGGTGCACCATACAATTGTTTCAAGTCGTAATTCCATCTTTAGTGTGGGGGAAGAAGATGATTGGTTGCAGGAGTATTGCTTTTATAGGAGTTTATTATTATTCTTTTTTCTTTTTTTTGGGAATGAAGCATTTAGGGGAAGAACTTTATGAGTCGTATTTTTTTAATTTTTATAGAAGAGTGGTTTTAAAGTTTGAAACTTTGTAAATCAATCTCAACGAAACTGTTTTTATCTTGTTTTTAAATTAAATGTATGCTTTTTTTATTCTATTGAAAATAAAATAAAATTTGATTTCTATCATATTTGTTATTTTCTCAGTTTTTTGTAAACCATTGTGGATTTATCAGCATTTTGTTTAGTTTATACTCAGAATTTTCTATACTTTGTATGCCTATAGGTGAACGTCTTATTGAATAAAATTACTAACTACTATTTAATAACTTTGAACTTTTCATGGCTTATTAAATTATTCTTCAATTTCACTTGGACTTATCAAGTTATTTCCCTATACACCTACTATAAAACTGGTTATATCGTGGAACCTGTTTTCACCTTTTCAACTCTGACATATTAAAGTACTCGCTTTTAGGTACCGAGTAACACCAAAAATAAAAATCGAAAAAATGGACTTATCATGTTCTTCTGCGACTTTTAAATCCAATGACACATGTGCATTTAAAAATTGCCTTATAACGATCTTGAGAAAAGTATAATATTTTATGAAAATAAATAACAGATACTGCTTTACTTATTGTATGAATATAAACTAGGTAGATCAGACTATTGTTAATATATTCACACATAAATTTAAAACAATCTTAAAAATTTTATCTCTAATACTTGTATGAAGTATACTGTATAAATTTTCTAAACAAGTATCTTTAACGAATCAATGGTAATAAAAATGACTAATCAAATCTCAAATTCCTCAAATTTGTGATTTAAGTATAGGCAATTTCATCTAAATTCATAAATTCAAAAGAAAAATATTTTTGAAGATGTTCAAAATACCTTGAACAACTTAGAACCTTAAGTTATGTAGTATCTATTTCTATAAAAATTACTGTCAAGTGAGTTGACCGTAGAAAAGGATCCACAGATCATCCTCGACCTGTGCTCATCCACTCGCCCACGTGCAATTGACCTAAAGTCTGAATGAAGTTGTATTTGAATTCGTTTTCATTGAGAAAATTTTACTAGTTCAATTAGAATACCACTGTATAACACGTAATTTGTATCTACTATTATCCATTACGTAGTAATACTTACGTATACCATAAAACGGAGATTATAACGTTTTATGAGTAGACAATTTATTTCACTGTTCTTTTTTCTACAAAGCTATAACTTCTTACCGCATTCACCATTCTTTTATCTAGAATAAACGATTCTAATCATGCTGGGAATTTTTACTTCGCGATAAATGAACAAATGATTACTGTACTTAAAAAGGAAACAATGTTGAATAGTATCAACCGCACAATTTCAATTATTTTCGAACCACAAGAACAATTTTATTTCAGTTCCTCACTTTCACTGAAATAAAATACACTTCCTATTTGGCACTCTTTTATGAATATAAAGAGCTAATTTCATGACTAGGTAAATAGCTTGTATATATGTATAAGAAAATTCTAATTAGCTTCCTAGCTTTAAGACGAAATTTTTAAAAATTTTAGAATTAACATTGGAATTGTTACGTAATTTCAATATTTTACAGAATTGATTAAACTGTCAAATTGAATATATTAGCTTCCTTAAATCATTTGTTATTACCTACATATACAGAAGCTAATATGCAATCAAAGTATTCGCATTTTCTATTTTGTACAACAATCTTTTTACGTGAAATTACAGAACCTCGAGCAAATGGAAAACGTGATCAGGAATCGTTATAATCGTTCGTCATTTCCGTTCTAGTCGTGTCATTAGATATCGAACCTTGAAGAAAATCATTCGCCACCAATTACATTTTCCGACATTGGAAAAAATAATAGACATTTCTCTGTATATAGACTAAATGTTTGAGAATTAGTCATCCAACCTTGTCAAAGTAATTTTAAAACAATATGAAACAAAGTAATCATGAAAACTAACATAACAGAAATTTAACATCTATCAGTATAGTACAAAGAAAAAGTAACGTAAACTTTTAGAAAATTTAATTAAAAAGAATTTACACTTTTTATTAATACTCACTCATTTTTTTAAAGTCTTTTTTCTCGCACTGTCCAGATTTCATTCAAACATAAATAAATTTAATCTTCACGTAAACTTAAAAGTTGTTAATTCAAAAGTTATATAATACAAATTTTAGAATATTTTGTGATCGTAAAGAGAATGAGCTAATTACAAATTAAGAGTTTTAAATTTAAATTTATAAATATTAAAGCACGAAAAGCAAAGCAAAATTCAATTTAATCACTTCCCATGCACTAACACTCACACCCCACGACCAGACATGGAAGAATGTAGCAGCTTCACGCCTTTGGAAGGGTCAGAGGCCCATTCCAATAAATGCTTACGCTGCATTGTTGGTCCCTTCAAAGTCCCCCCCAATCAGCGCGAAATTTCGTCGCTAAACGCTCTGTGATTGGTTAAATCTTTTCGAACAAGGAATGCCTATTTTTGGCTCTCTCCCTTTCCCTCAAATTTTACGCTTTGAACGTAGCCATTTATACTTCAGTTATCCTACTTGGCTATTATAAATACAGTTTTATACACGTTACTCAGGAATTGTAACGGAAAATATTTGTACAGTGCGAAAGAAAATTTAAAAATACCAAACTATTGAATTTATGACTACGTAAAAGTCTATATTTTATAAGTTACACATTTTTCGAAGTTTTTTTTTTAATCACTTTGCCTAATTTATTCCTTCTGTTTTATCTCGCAAATTATTTTACCAAAGTTGTCTATAAGGGAATCGTTTTCTTTTCTGAAATTTTTTAAAGTTGTTAACGTAAAACTGGAGTGTTAAAGGATAAATAGTATCATGGCCTGATAAAAGAAATCGAGTAAGAGTGCTTGACTGATTACTGTCCCCATTTCTCCTTTCTTTGCACACATGATAAAATGTAGCACAATTAAACAGAAAACATCTATCTTTTTTAAGTAAATTCAAACATTTTCAGTTTAAGACTGCTACAACTTGTATGTGGAAATAAAAGGAGGGGTTCAGTGTTTCTAGACCTCAAAGTAAAAGTATATTAAGTCACATAGAAAACAAGTGAACATATTACACTCTGCCTCTAGAGTCCAAAATTGGCACTCTTACCTCAGAGTTTTCTAATAAAAACGAAGAATAAGGAATTATCGTACAGTACTATCTCGATAAAAGTTCACTATTTTTAATCAAATAAATGCACGAGGAATGTAGAAAAAGCTCATTTCTAAAATAAGATTACGCCCCAGCAGTTTAAATTTGTTTCCCCAAACTCGAGGACAAGCTATCTCGAAAGAATAGTTCCAAGAGAACTTGAGTATCCATCGAACTTGTACCACGCCACCCAAAGCTAAGTAAGGGGAGTACACGTCTGAGTTTAAAGAAAAAGATATTTCAAATACTATTTTAGATAACAGATTGCTAACAATTCCACCAAATATTTCAAATAAGAAGTGAAATCTTATCGAATGAAATATTTTTACTGTACTAATCCAGAATTTGGAAAGCCTCCATTGTACTTGAATCCAGAAAGTCTGAGACACCGCTGTATTTGGTAATTCCGTGTGCACCGACCCGATATTAGCATCAAAGTCGGCAGAAGGCAAAGCCGCTTGACAGACCGAGTCCACGTGGACTCTTACGTTCACCGAGTATAGTCGAGTACGTTCACCAGGGCAACGAATGCACTTGCACTTTTTAAGAGAACCTGTTTCCGCTGCAGCGCGAACCTACATCGAAAGAACCACACCCACTAAGAAGTCAGGTCATAGATCTCTTTGGAAAAGAGGACCTTTCCGTTACGTTGCGAGGCGAATAGGCACGATGCGATTAAGATGATTGCCCCAAAGCACTTTCCTAGGCAACCAGCGATTTTCTGCTCGAGCGTGGAACTCGGAAAGAATGCTTAGGGAAAGGAAGAAAATTGTTGTTAGTTTATCGACACCACGGGCTGGACAACTAATAGCGAGGTCTTAGAGGTTTATAACACTGCTTTCACCTGAATTCGATTTCAGAGGATTTTTTTTATTTTCATTGCATTTCGTGGGGGAATCTTCGTTGTGTTAGTTTTTTATCTTGAAAGCGGACTAATGCAGGTTTATTTCTTTTAAAGTTTATTTTATATATCATCGTACTGCTTTCTTTTTAATTTATAAGAAGAATGAGACTATCTTTATACAGATTTAATAGCGAAAATTACTTTAAAAAATGAGTGAGATCAAACTGCAAATTTCTATGAAATTTTGTAATTTAGTAAGCACAGTTAAAACGTGGAATCTAAATAGAAAATTGCTTCATATTTTAAATATTATATATTTTGAATAAAATATATTTTGAAACATATGCATTCTGCAGTTTTTTACACATTTCAAATTTCTACAATCTAGTGATCACACTTGGTTTCCTACTTTCTAAAAAACAAGAAAACAGGAGTTGAGTCAGTTTGGCTTTCAGGTATAGAATTATTGTATCAGGAACCTGTGTATGCATTGCTCGAATAGTATTTTTAAGAACAAGATTTATTGATATTCTTAATTTATCTGCGTACGTTAATTGTAACAAATGTATAGACTTCAGAACAAAAAGAAACGATTTAAATACTAATGCAAAATAAGTAAATGGTAATGTCTATGATTGTAAGGCAAAACGACCTCTGTCACATTTTCAGAAAATTCGAGTTAAATTGTTAACCGACGTCTAGAATATAGAATCTATATTTGCAGAAAGAAAAAGGGGCATTGAAACAATTTTTTCACCTGAAGACACAAGTCCGTGAGATAGTATTGAAGCTGAAAACATCAAAGGCCAGTAGCTTGAAAACAGAAACATGTGACTTACATCGTTTTGCTTTACAATCACAGATATTCTCAGCATAGTTTAAATCTTTCTAACATCGTGAACTAATTCTTGCTGAAGTATTGGTAGAATAAAAGTTTCTTTTATCAAGAGAAATATCTCTGCTGACCACAGAGCATATTAATCACCACAGTCTCAAAGAACTGTTATTCATATCGTTTTTTATATATACAGTTCCCACTTTGAATTGTGCAAGAACCTGTTCTGCCTTGCATGCGCGTTTTCACACGCGCGAAAGAAAACTGAGCAAAAAAGTGTAGGAGCGCTAAATGTTGTGAATTGTACGTATTTGAACGATAAACGATTTTCATCTTTCTATTTTGGTATTGTTGTCAATCAAGGCTGTTCGAAAGGTCCATGCTACGCGAAAAGAAAATCTGTGAAAGCAACATTTCAATCGTGTAACAGGAAATTAAAGCAGCTGTTCGTAATCGCGATGTCCTCTCATTAATTATTTTATCCATTTGATTATATGACACGCATGCTAATTTGACGTATTACTTATATAAGTGAAATAAGAGAAATTGTATCATTTCGTTCCTTCAGGCTGATCATGCGAGTAGGTAAAACTTTCACTGCGTTTATTATAACACGCTCGTTACATACTGTTCTATGTGGCTGATCAGAAATGTTAACGTTATCTTAACTATTGTTCCTTACTTCCTTTAGCGAACACAGGTTTCTTATTTGAAAAAAGTTTCTAATCCTTCACGTCTATTTAAATGCTAAAAGCTTCACTTTAATCCTGCCGTTTCTCTTTTCTCTTGCATTTTAAATGAGAGACAGAAACTGAGAATTAAATGTTATGGGCTACAAATATAGCAAGTAGAGAATACTAAACGGTGCTGGAACCATTTTATAAATTAATAGTCTCGTCAGAGTTTCGAAAGGAAATTTTGTTGTAATAGAAATTTAACTAATTTTTACACTTATTTAGTTTAGCATTTTTCTATACAAATATATAGTATTCTGTACATCATTTTTGTAAAAACAACTAGACTTTGACTCACACAATTTTTGTTTATTTCTAGAACTATTATTCACTACTATAACAAAAATGTATAGAATTTAATTTTTCATTGACTACCACCTCATACTTGTTTTATTTTAATTTATTATACTTTACTGAACTGAAATTCTATGTTCATTTTACCCATAAGAACTGGCAAAATTCACAATTTAAGTATGATTGAGTTAATCTTTCACATAGAAATTAATTAAAATTAGAATACAATACACTTTTATTAATATGAATTATTTTGGCACGAGATTTCCAGAAATTAATTTTGAAATTAAATTTCACGTACGTGAATTTATCTTGGTTCGACTTGTCTGACAATGGACAGGTAGATTTCTACTTGAGCTCGTGAGCAGTGAAGACAAAGTAACAATTCTGCCTTCCCCATTTCAAAATGAAGGTGAAGGAAATGCGTTACCTTACATTCAGTTGATACCTCCAAGTCTCGTGCAGATGGTGAAACATGTCACAAGTCGTGCATGAGAGGGGACACTTCAACTTGGCACTTGTAGGGTAGCATAAGTAGAAGTCTACTTGTCTCTAGTCAGACAATTCGAGCCGAGGTAAGTGAACGTATACAGGGTGAAATTTCAGTCGTCTTTTTCTCATGAAAATAAAGTATCACATGAAAAGATTTATTTAGAGTTGTTAATGTTACTTCATATTATCATTAAATATTAAAATGCTTATAAAAGGTATATTAAAGTAATTTAGTTGCAAAAATGTAATTGTAGTTTAATAATAATTACTCACAAATAATAACTTAAATTAGAATTTGCTAATACATATAAGTTTTGATTATTTAAACCTCATACCTAAAATGTTCAATGTGTAAGCAAGAGTCAGTGTTTGCATAAAAATGATGAGTAATGAAAATTACTTATTTGAAATTATTTTAACATTTTATTGGAAAAATTACAGAAATATTTATATTTGAAATCGCTTTTCAGAATGTTAGCAACAAGGGATTACCACACAGGAACGGTACTTCTTTCCCTCCTACGCCTATCATTCTCAGCAATGGTCCTCCCAAGGCCACCCTCCTCACCAAATCACATACAACAAGAGCAAGGACTAAGCAGTCGAAAAATCTACGAAGGGAAGGCTTTACAAAGTTTCTTGCAAAGTTCCAACATCAAGAGACCTAGCGTCAACGATTACAGGTACTGTTTACCAAGGTTCCTATAATTTTCTTCTCTTTGATATCAATAATATAAAATCTACAAGGATATTCTCTTTCTTTCCCTGATCTCTGCTACGTGATACTGAAATTGTATTCGTCTCCAGTCTCGTAGAAATTGAATTGCAAAGCCCAGATGAAATAGACACGACGAATCTTCAGGACCTAGTGCACACAGTGTTGAAGCGACCCGAGGAAATTCATAACACAAGCTATCCAAACCCAGAAGTGATACCACACTCAATTTTCGGCGTAAGAGACTTTGGTCTATCGCCAAATTTCAAGCTGAAGACTTTCGACGAAACGAAACACACCGTGGCGAGTCCAGCCAAGTATGAGAACATTGATGGAAAGCTATATTATTTGAAAAATAACAGACCAAAAGTGTACGTAAACATAAGAAGCCACAGTGGTTCCTTTCGAAAGGACCTGATCTCGAAAACGACTTCCAGCAGCGACCTGGGATTTGTTCATTCCCTCAGAATGACGCCGTATCTGCAGAAGCAAACAGAATGGAAGACACAGCACAGTAAAAAAGGTCGACCGCCAAAGAAGTTTGATCGTCGAATGAATATAAATAATGGACATCAAAAGAGCATCTCGAGCAACAAGGCTAAGAAGCTGAGTAGATTAGATTCGGTTTATGGGCTAGATGACCTGTCTACTACTGAGAACTCTATGGTGACTTCTAGTGAGCTGCCGAAACAAATACCTGCACCGCCATCGAGGTTCTCAAGTAGAAGTTTAATGGTACAGACTACACCTGTTCAGAGATACGCGTTAGGAAGAATGGACATATTGCCTGGGTACAGCTTATCTGATATCTAATTGATTCGATTGAACTATAGAGCCTGTTCAGACGATCTTTATTTTATGAAACTGAAGATATTTAAAGTGTGTTTAATGTTGTGAATCATCTCTAAATCTGAGGAATGTTTAATGATATGCAGACAATTGAAAATTTAAAAAAAAAATTCTGTTAATAGAGATACTAGTTTGTTTAATGTTGTGAATCATCTCTAAATCTGAAGAATGTTTAATGATATGCAGACTATTGAAAATTTTACTATATCACTGTACGTTAACATGTATCCTGCATATTAATGTTCATATTGTGTATAGAGTGGCCCACTTAAATAAGACCACTTAGGTATCTCTTTTTCTAATTGTAATGACTTAAATATATTACGTGCAATTTGAATGGTATCGAGGGACCAATATACAGCAAGGAATGTTTTTCTTCAGAGACTCAAATAAAATATTTTTTATATCATCACAATTGGAATAGATATGTAGGTGGTCTTATTTAAGTGGACTATCCTGTATAGGGTGTTCGATAACAGGTGTCACAAATTTTAAGGAGTGATTCTATATGCTGAAACAAAACGAAAATTAAAGATGGCAAAATTGCGCTTAAGGTTTCGTTTCTGAGTTATTTGTTGTGAAGGATGAATGTCTAAAATACATGAAAATTGTGTCTGACTGCAGACTTATTTTATTACCAGTGTGCATTAGTCAGGCCAATCTCAGCGATATCAGTAGAATGGGTTCTCAGATCAGACGTATTTCACATGTATTTTAGATGTTTTTTCAACAACTAGTAACCTGAAAATTAAGGCTAAAATGCAGTTTCCACATTCTTGATTTTCCTCTTATTTTAGCAGATCGAATCACCTCTTAAAATTTCTGACACCTATTGTCAAACTCCCTGTGAAACACGTAGGTGGAACAAATTTAACTTTTTCTCTCCTTGTGTGGAAATTAACGAATATATCATTATTACGAAGAAATCAAATTCAAATTAGTTTGATCTTTTAACTAATATGAATATTTAATTAACGAACAGAACAAATTTTTTAAGCATTTGAGATATAAAGTAATATACACACTAGATTATAAATTACCATACACCTCTATACGCTATTTTTGAAATGTACTTTAGTATATTATAGTAATATATGAAACATACTATATATACATATACATATCACGCGTATTAATGTAATTAGATGAGAATATATTTAATTTTCAGTGTCAGATAGTACAAACACTATCGTATATTTGTAAAGTAACAAATATAATATAAGAGACAAATATGTAAATTAATGAATATACTAATTATTATTGATAAAAATTTAGTTTCAAAATTCATGCAAATGTCATGCAATTATTCTAGTTCTTAAACTAAGTAATTGCGAATGGAATATTCATGATAATCGGATTAATGATTAATGAACAGGATTAAACTAATACCACGAATCCAATCCTACACATTTATGCATTTTTATATCAATATATAAATGTACATATAATATGTACATATAAAAAGTATTTTACATATTCTACATTTTGTAGAAATAAATTTATTTTTTATAAGAGTTCTAAAATACTAACGTTATAAAAGAATGAAATGTCTAACTTATACTGTAGATATTTTAAAGATATTTACTTCTCGTTTTAATTTATTAATGTATATATATTTTTAAAATGGATACTTTTTATTACTGTACGTAGTAGTAGTAACAAACTCCATAAAAAATAAAGATTAAAATGAAACTACTATTACTAAATATTTATTTAATGTGATTGGTCTTATTTTTGCAAATAATTCTGTAAACCCTTTGGTTTTTAATTTATAAGCAACTGAAATTTACATTGAATGAAATACTTACATAATTAATTATTTAATTTAAAACCTATTTTAAGAAGACAAGTATGATGATTTTGTATTACAAGTGTAACGAATGCATTTATACGTTAGTTAAACAATTTAATGTACGTGTGTATATATTATGTATTATAAGAAAATAATGTTCGATATATCACTTTGATGTCTCAGAAACATCAAAAGATTGCTATGAAGTTAAACTGTGATTAAGCTAAAAAAATACAAAGCTGTCTGTATAATGAAGACGTTTATAAAAATTACTAATAAACTATTATGCAGTCATGTGCAATGAGTAAAGAAAGGTACCTACATATTTACTGTAAATTAATATAAAACATATCTAGTTTAACTGTCGAATAACATCTGATTATTTAATAAAATATTAAAAGATATAAAATGATTTTGTGCCTTCTGCAGAATCATGTACTTGTATGATGACCTTGATAAATGATTAAAATTGGCATACATAATTTAAAATTAAAAAATAATATAAGAAAATTGACTTACTTGTTCAGCTTTCAAGGTGAGCTCTATAAAAATCTGTTGCAATTTTTCGTTCACAAAATTAATACAGAATTGTTCGAAGCCATTTTTCTCGAAGATTTCAAATCCATAAATATCAAGAATCCCAATTTGAAGACCATCTGTATTGGTTTCCATCGCTGCATTGACTTTCTACAAATAATTAATTACGTGTCAAATATTGTACAATTTGCTTTTAATATAGTACTTAAGTTCAATCTATTTAAATCATTCATTAATATTTATCACTTACTTTCACCAAATAATCAAAAAGTCTAGCATAAATATCCTTAGCCAATGCATCTCGCGTATAAAGAGCTTGTTCGACATTTAATGTAACGTCTACGCTTTCAGATTGACCTCCCCATTTCGACTCAAATTCGCGTGACGTTAATTTACAAGCCAATTGGTCAGCTGAGATTTGAAGTAAATAAGCTGGAAAATCGAGGCCTGAAATATAAACACATCTGACTTAAGCATGATTTGTCTCATAACAAAATCTTAAAAGAACTGAATTATTAATTTTAATATTTGGACCATTTATCATGAAAATAATATAAGTCCACTTTTTGAAACAAGTGAGAACACAAATAATTTTAAAAAAGTGATCTTACACCAACTTTCGTAATAAATGGCCCATTTATAATTCATAGTTTCTGTTAGTGAATACTTACACTGCTTATTAGCAACTTGTGAATAATTTCCATTTTCGGCAAACTGAATGTTTCCTATGTGAAGTATTCCAGCAACTAGTCTGAAAATATCAGTTACCTCCGAATCACTTATTCCCATCACACTTAATCCTAAAGGGAACAAACAAAATATTTTTCAATATGATTATAAAGTCTATGTATGTTCAAGACACATATGTATTCCTTCTCTCGATCAATGACCATGTGTATAGTACCATTAATCAGTCTTTGATCGAGGAAATATTGCAGTTTTTAAACCAACTGTGGCCTTTTCTTTTGACATTTCAGATTTTTAATGTTTTGTAAAACTTAGACTATAGAAGATGAAAAAATTTATCGAAACTTCTTTACAAATAAAACTTCTATATCATGAAATTTTGTGATTATTAATGTAAAGTAAATATATTTGAATTTTTATATGTTCTTAGTAGACTACGAATTTTAATGCATTTATGGAAATTTGAAATATGCAAAAATTTACAAAATGCATATAATATTCAAAAACATATAAAAACATGAAAAACAAAGTGAAAAATAGATTTGAAAGATGAACAAAATTTTTACTTGGGTTCCACTTCATTAACTGTGTTTATGAAAACATGAAATTACATAAAAATTTGCAGTCCAGTTATTACCATAGAACGAGAATAGTTTCAATAGATTTTTCATTTTGTCTAGTTTCTCATACTGTGTACCTATAAACTTCTTTCGTTAAACATAATATACGTACAAAAACATCTAATTACTATTACATTATTTTCAAAAATTGAAAAATTTAATCTACTTTAAAACTATTAACTTTTATTCAAGATCTACTACCTTTCAATGTCTCTTGTAAGTCATAAGCATCATTTGTACCCTCAACCTTATGATTTCCTCCATAACTGAGGTATTGGTAATAATCGAGAGACGTTAATCCAAATTCAGCTGCAAAATTGAATATTTTTTAATAAATATTTAAGTCTTCTCAGTCTGTAAATTATTCCTTTCTGCATATGCAACGTATTCAATTAACTTTTCAAATTTGAAATTGTAATATGAGAAATGGATTTTAATGCTACTTTGTCCTGTTCACTTTTCATGTGTCTTGTCTGCTCTCTTATCCAGCTAAGAAAATTCAGTCGAGCGTGTAATAATGTTCTACTCTGCTTCGCTACATGCAAACTAGAAGACTCAATTGGCGCTCATACAGTGAGTGTAGAACTTTTTCTTTATGATAATATGAAAGTGCTCATCAAGAGAAATTTACGAATATGTACATATGCAGTGAACGAAACTTTGACTCGATACTTACACTTCATCTGTTGGTTTGCACCAGTTGCAAGTTGATAAAACACATGAAAGTTCCTTTCACCAGTATTATGACAAGTAACCCTCGATTTCTCCAACAAAAAATTTGAAATTTTCCCTCCACTTGGTTGACCGCCAGAGTCAAATTGCATTTCGACGTATTTACCCTAAAAAAGGTAAAAAAGGTAAAATAGTTGACTTTCTTTTATTCTATACTTTAAAGATTTAGCACAATAATTATAATATAATATTAAAACATACGTACGAATCTACTACTGTTATTATTTCGCACAGTTTTCGCGTTTCCAAAAGCTTCCAGCAGAGGATTGCATTCCAAGATTACATTCTTCACTTTTTGCACTCGATCACCACCCCCACTGATCCTCGCAATGTACGACATGATGTATTTGGCAGCCACCGTCTTTCCAGCTCCAGATTCTCCGCTACAAAAAAGTGTTACAATAAAGCTATTGTAATAGCCATTTAAATTGAACATTTTTCAAAAAAATATAATAAACCTATTACCTAATAATAACGCATTGATTTTCATTGTCAATTAACATATTTCTATACATATCATCTGCTAATGCATAAATATGCGGAGGATTTTCATATGGTGCCTGAAACATAAGTAAAAGAAATATTAGATTAATGAAAACGAGATTTCTTAATATTTGAAAATTGAAGTAAAAAGTTGATAGCTTGAATTTTTTGTGAAACTGTACAGAAATTGTTCAAAGGCAAATTATCTCTACTTTAAAATTTTTTAAAAATTTAGTTTCAGAACATCTGAATGACATTTCAGTTTTTATATTTTAAATAAATATAAATATTTCTGTTTTGTGGAGTTAATCGAGTTGGCAAATGAGCGACACGTATGTTCATAAAACTTTTATAAAACAATAATAAAATTTGTTTGTTACGTTATATAACTCACCGCTCCTTGGTAAATTTGTATTTCTTTTTCTCCAAAATATGGCATCTGCTTAAAAGGATTGATCGATACTAGAACGGGACCAATGCATGTCTAGTAGTCATTAAGGAAATTAGTTTAGTTTCAAGGTACTCTAATTTTATAGATGGTACACTCCATAGTAATTGCTGGACAATTGTTTAATTTGTCTAATTTCTGAGTCTTTAATGTTGGGATAGCCATTCCTAAATTTTGTATTATAATTAATTCAATGATTGAGCATATATAAATGAATTTTTTGGGGACAGAGAGTATTACTGAACGATACATAAATCGATACAACATGAAGCGTAATCTCTTACGAACGTTGCGGTAAAGGAGGAAGGAAACCTTTTAAGGTAATTTATGCTTATTTAGTACAGTCATTGCAAAAATCGAATTGCGAGTGAACATATATCATATGTTGTATAAGTAAATCTTATTGATTATTATCTCTAAATTTTGATATATTATTTTCGAAACTCTGAAGTTTTTAAAAAATGCAAATTACTAAATCTTGAATTATCAAATATCTTAAGCATTAAACAATATATTATTGTTAATTCAAAATAGACTGCAGATTTTTACACGAATGTATATTTCCATAAATGTTGCCAAAAAAATGGAAGCTAAATAAAAATTTGTTTCACTTTTCAAATACAGTGGCTTTTATACATTTAAAATTCCCACAAGTCCTAAACTCTAAAGATTTGAAGTCTGAAAAGAACAATATTGTCTCGATATAAGTTCAATAGATACACAAATTTTCTTGAAATTATTCTGTCCCCTTACTTTGTCTTCGACTTTGAGAAGACAAATTCGAGCTGCTAATACATAAACTTATCTCAGAAATAGGTTTCTTACATTCCTTAAGTAGGTAACTGGTTAGAAATTAGAACTGATGAATTTGCATCGAGACAACACTGAATATAATTTTCTTCGTTACTGTACAAAACGATGAAATAATTTTTTAAGAATCGAATAACTAAGGATACAAATATGTAATCATCCATGTATCTTTTCCGAAGATTTTCGATAATAGTCTCTTCCGTGATTTTCGGGAGCAAAACCATGTCATCCACTCCTGAAACCTTAACATTTTGACTCTGCCAATGATATACCTGAAACAAAAAAGGAATTCGTTAATCTGGTAGGAATCTTTTTATAGCGCTCGTGCCATTCATCCTATCCCTTGTATTACACCTTTGCTCTTAGTATTCGTTACGTATGACAGCTGGCACACCCGAGTTCTCTGACCAGTCCACCGCCTACTTCGTAAATGGGCTTATTTAAATACGTGCAACCTACAGTCATGGTCGGTGAATTTAAAAATGGATCAACTGCATCGTTTTTTACAATCGTAATGGTTTCAGTACCACACTGCTGAACTGCACCACTTTCATTCGTTATTTAACCTGTGGCGTATTTCGGATGGAAAATCGTCATTACGTAATTTTTTGGCGTTTCTTGTAAACTGTCGTGGGGGAAATAAAAATAATACGTGGAACAAAATATATTTAGACAGATAAAGTGATCTCTATGTAGATATGTTTGTTTATGAATAAATTGATTTTTTTTCACATATGTATATTGTATATGTACAGAGTTATTTGTCAAAGTTAACGCACTTATGTGGTAAACTGATGATTAGAAAATTCTGTAATTTTAGAGATGCATTGAAGAGCAGAAATAGAGCAAAAAAGTTTTAATACATTTTATTGTAGCTCTTAAGGTTTAATTTTTATAAAGATTTAAAAGTTCGAGATCCATTTTCTACAACCATCTTGGATTTTTAAAGCTTTTTTGTAAGAGTATTTTCTAACGATGTATATTTATGTATATATGCTATTCAGAAATGAGTCATTTTCCCCACAACTATAAAAAAAGATAAAAAATAAAAGTAACATCAGTTAATCTAATTGTACGGTTAGATAAATTTGAACTCGTTCACCGCCAAGCAGTTTTTCAGCATTTCTCACGTCCTTTCACTTATGCAAATGATATTACATCAATAATAAGTTTATCACTTTGCATTAGTTTCTAATTTCATTAATGTTATGTGAAAGTTGATAAATGTTAACGTTTATTTTTTCATGTATTATTTAATTCAAGTAATGTTTTAGGGTTTTAAGAAGCTATACAAGTTGAAATTGCTAATCACCGAATATTACCAATATGTTATGCCAATTAAACATATAATCTCTTAATAATTACTTAAAATATTAGAGATACCAGGAAAAGTCATTATTTCTTCTGTTTTTATTCTAGAAATAACATTTACAAATTAATATACTGAGATCTCTATGTAATAACAAAAGAAATCGAATTTTAGAATAAATTATAAATACTCAATGTGAATAAAGTTCTTCTATAATAAAAGTTATGAGTTTCTTCTCAGTTCCCTTAATATTCTCGACTCAATGAGTTCTTGTTATTGTTACATCTTAAAAATGTTGAATATACCTAGAACAATGTTCCTCCACATAAACATGCTCTAGTTTCATTTATTAATGACCTAAACATTTAATATATTTGATATACCACTACACATATAAGTATAATACAATAAGATTCTACTGTCACTTCTAACTATGGGAAATTATAATATGCCTAGAAGAGACACCTTAACCCTGCATTTACAGTCGGGTGGCCACAATCCAATGAGCTAATCACTTTTCGACCTCAATCGGAGTTTCATTAAGTTGCGATTACTATACATGGCTTCATCTTATTGCAAACCTCTCAGGTTTAAGAGCAGCGTTTAAATTTTAAATCATCTAAAGGTTTAGAGACCATGTAATCCATCAGACCTGTCACAACTTTTTCTTTCTTAAATAGTTCGAAGAATAGATCACAGTGTAATTTCTGTCATAATAAACTTTAGTTTTTATTTTGAAAAAAGGTAATTTGTTTCACCTTCAAACTATAACATTCATGTACGCAAATCGTGTTATCGCATTGTTGAACGTATGTTTGCACTTCTTTGATAATGAATGCGTTTTAAAGTCTAGCGAGTGACGATGATCTACTTTGCAAGGATACAAAATTTTGTAGTTTTTAAGGAAAACAAAATTATACATTTATGTGTGTACAGATATTTAGTTGTGGTTACATACAGTAAAAATAAATAGGAATTCCAAAGTTAAAAAACTAATAATATTATTAAATACTATTATTAATAAAATTGTTAATTCTTCATAATTAAAATATTATTATTAATAAATTATTATTTTTAATAATATTTTATTCTTTATTTAAGATATATATTCTATATCTAAAATATTATTATTAATAAATTATTATTTTTAATAATATTTTAATATTAGAGTATATATAATTTGTTGTCATAAATTCATACGTATATTAATTTATAACCATATGCAATAATCTCTTGTTTTGAACTGAATATATTAGAAGAAATAACTGACTATTTTTTTTGCAAGTAATGACTCATTATTTATCGAAGTTTTTTCGATACAATAATTGAATATATGTAGCATTTTGTTATTCGAAAAGATAGTACACTGATAATTTACATAACAAACGAAAGTACAGATGCAATACAAGCAGAAATTCGACAGAACGGTTACGTTTCATTCTGTCTTAACAATCTGGATAGGATTTTTTGTTTGTTCAGCTGCATCGATTCTTGGCACGCATGCACTGGCGCTTCCGAATCGAGAACGATAATGGCAAATGGCAATCCACAAAATGGGTCATACGACTACTGCAAATTTGGTTTTTATACATTTTTTACCTTTACTAAAAAAGGTAAAATTTTGTGAATAGGATCAAGTTCATACATAGTCTCATTCAAAGTAATTTAAAAATTTTAGTGAATTAATTTAATCGAATTTCTCTTATGAAATAATACTTCCTTCACAAAGTTCAAATTTGTAAAATTTAAATAAGACTAAAGTATCTCATGAAATTTAAATTTAAAGATATGAAAACGTCACGATATTAATAAGATTCTAGTGTTTACTAGAAGATGACGTGTCTCAAACATTAGTCTCATTGGTTTTTGCTATTGTTCACTGTTTATTATTAACAGTAAACACTTAACGACAGTTCAACTGAGAAATACAGTTTGTAAAGTATTACAAGGTATGACGGCTTCTCTGGATTACCAACAACAAACGAATCCTCTCCAGTGACTAGTAATCACTTATCTAGTGATTTGTACTACATAGACACGTCTACAGGGTGCTCCAGTGCAAATTACTCGTAAATTATGTACTAGAAACAATTGTGCACAACGCTATTGCCTGAATTTACAAAGCAGCATATCACACATGTATTACAGAAGTGACATAACTCAAAAAAGTATGTTTTTGGGAAAAGGCAAAAGACTATCTACAGGTTTCGCAGAAAATGATTTATTAAATACAAAATACTGACCTAAATAAGAGTTTTACTTAATGAAAGTTACCTTGCTTGAATAACTAATCTAAGAAATAATTATATGTTACTTGCATTAAATGATTTCCTTGTTACTATTTGAATAATTTGTAATTTACATTTGAAGAGTTCATTAAATAAATTCTAGAATCTTGTATCTTTAATTAACAAACTTTTTATAATAAATACAGGTACATTTACCAAACTGATTTATAGCTGTAATTTAAAAATCATGGTTTTCGAGTTGTATCACTGTTGAAGTACATGTATTTGTGAAATACAAATAAAATAAATTGAGAAGTTTCTAAAATGTTATAAATGATATGATACGAAAGAATATAAGAGGATAAAAGTATTGGCTATAGTACCAACAACTGTTCCACATACTGTGGATTTAAAAAAATATGTACGAAGCTGTTCACATTTTATGGAGCACACTTAACTAAAGAAAACCGAAATGTAAAGTTCCATTGACGATTGAAATTCAGTGTAGTAAACTGTCTTTCAAGTACTTAACTAATGCGACAAACGAGGAACTTCCTTGATAAGAAAAGCCAAGGACTTCCAAGTGGTTACATGGCCATTGTACAAATGAAGATTCTACATTCCACTCACGACCTTTTTTATTCCAATACACTTGCTATACCGCAATGCTGTCTATATAACTTAATACAGTAGACATTCTTCAAGCCCTCTGAAGTATTATACTCATTTTATACTGACAAAAATATAGTATGAGCATAGCATTGAAAATAATAAAAATAATAATATTTGTAATGTCACTAATACCTACTATTTATATCCACTGTCTACTTACGTAGTAGATATAGATGACATTGCCTACCTACTTATAGGTACAGTAGATATCTATAGTATCTTCTAATAGATAAAAGTTTTAATATTACTCAACCTTTCATGTTCGTAAATCAAATGTTTCTATATTAAATATAGCAATGACTTTGTGATTGTAAGTCAGAACGATATGAATCACATTTTCAATACAGGAATCTAAGATAAGACAAGATAGTATCCACATTGTGGACATAAGCAGACTGAAGTAATAAAACTTTTTTATGCAATAAGCTGCATGTCCATAATACGAGAAAAAGATTCCAAAATTCAGTATTTCGAAAATAGAAATATTCAGATGTAACTTACGTTGTATAGATCATAGCAATTAATAAAAGAAAATACACAGTATTATTATGTTACTGAGTTATAAAAGCGTTAAAAGATCATTCGTAAGATGAGAAGCTGTCGACATGAAAGCAAGTACTAATTACGAGCCACTATG
Organism: Calliopsis andreniformis; assembly: GCF_051401765.1. Lineage (NCBI taxonomy): Eukaryota > Metazoa > Arthropoda > Insecta > Hymenoptera > Andrenidae > Calliopsis > Calliopsis andreniformis. Next base: position 8,341,124 of record NC_135067.1, on the reverse strand, counting down.
CAACGTGTAACTTTCATAATACTGCATAAATTTAAACTGTTGCATGTAAGACTGTTTTCATCTGCTTTCTACATCTTACAATTTTTAGATAGCTGAAAATTAAATCAGGTAATTATAATAGATAATTGTTGGTGTTAAGCTTCAGTACAATTTCTACAGTTTGCAACTTCGACGCTAGTTACTAATTGGTAATTAAAAGAATCAATTTTCAGTAGATAGTTCTTCGACACGAAAAAATAAGAAATTTCTCCTGAGGTTTCGAACCGATTTTGTCGGCGTAATTTTTTCGAAAGTGTAACTAAAATTTTATGTTTTTTATTTTATGTTAGATATTACCATTGTGTTAACTTATGTACTCCTAATAACTCTGATAAAGGAGTAAACATGAAGTATATAAATAGAAAGCATCCTTCGCGTGACTCTGTGCGCACAGTTTTTCGTGCTAAGAATGCGTGCAAATTACTCGTTGTGCGTTCCTTTGTTCCTTCACGAACGGGAAGTGATTCATTTTCTCTCGGTTCAATGACAAGACAAAACGAAGATATTATGTATTACTCTCTACGTAAGAATCATTTTGGTAGGTTTCTCGATCACAACTAGGCTGATCACAAGACTCATGTAGATGCAAAATTATTTTATTGTATAACTAAATGAAATAATTTGAAGAAAAGTCATTTGCTTATTCAAATTAACTAGCACATAGTTATAGGTGTTTCAAAATAGTGTCTAATTAGGTAAGATGATTTGTTACTTGAATAATTATTTTACAAATATTTGAGCTAAATAATGTCCAAAGCTGCTTTAAATTATGCTAAAGAATGTAAAAAAAAAAGTATTAGACTACGTTCAAAATATATCTGTAGTTGAAAGTCAGACTGATCCAAGTTCATTTTCTTTCAATTAAGTTTTTTACAGATCTGTTTTCTCTACATTTTATTAGAATAATTGGAATTTAGTTAAGTCGTGTTAGAAGTGAAGGAAATTTAATATTATAAAGTATAAACTACTTTAAACACTGTTAAAAAATAGATAATTGCATTTGTTTTTTGGTTCTTCTGAAATCTGAAAAGTAACAAAAGACTTGAGTCACGTTGCCTCTCAGGCATAGATACAATGTATCAAATTTACATTAAATCCAATGGTATTATAACTGTTCTCCCTTTCAGTCAATTTCAGTTCAAAATAATAAGTACAATACACCACTTAAATATACGAGAGCAAATTTTTAATTTCACATTCTTGCAGAAGAAAAAATGTAAAAAGTGACTTGCAATTGAGTTGCATAATTATTATCTAAAAAAATTTCAATCAATGATTCGTTTACTTAAATTGTCTGATGGGATATGGGAATTTAAAATTATAACTGATCCGCTTGACTCATCAACCGGACTATAAGCTTCCTCTCACGATTTTACCGTGTTTGGTGATTCATTATGTTGGTGGATTAATTATGGCATATGATCATCTTGTTCACCTATTATTTAACATAGAATATTTCAGAATTAGGGTCAAGGTGTGATTAGCTCATCGAACGGAGAAACAATAAACAGATATATTTTAATAAATATATATACTTATAAAAATATACAGATCTGAAAGTAACAGCTGTTTTGATTCTCAACTTTCCAGTTTGCGAATCAAGTTTTATGCATACATTATTTTGTCATTCATACGTCTACAGTCGAGAAAATTACTATCTACATGAATATCACTCATTAACACTTTAGTTTGTATGTCCAAATGTGAAATCGCTGAAGGAGATGAAAATTGTTAGTTCTGAGATAAAAACAATAAGTAAAAGAAAGTAGAATAAAATTTGCTCAAATTTGTAAGAAACAAGCAAGAGGTAAAATATCGAGCTACATTTTTCGAAAAAATCGACTTTAAATTTCAACTAGGACATGTATGTTAAAATTACAAAGGTCACGGATTATTTGACTATTATAAAAGGAGGTCGTGTTTCGTACAAAGTTGAGAAATACTGCCATACCTATATACGTATAATATGAGATTAGTATCTCTGCGATATAACATCTAATTTTTTTATTGTTCTATATTAAGGTTTTTGAAAACATTTAATTTGACGCTTGTTCAGAATTACTAGATAAACTTAGACAATGCTTAAAAGCGGTTATTGAACTGTGCAAAATGGCCCAAGGTTCTTTGGTCACGTATGTTTACGTATAAAAAGATGCTATTTTATAATGGCCTGTAAGATGGTAATTTTCACTGTCAAAACGCGTGAACAATTTTACTGTACATTCCCATCATAAATATATTTTATGCAATAAATTGGAATTAATATTTTCAGATTCCATGTCTATAACTTGTAATCAATTTTTCTTTTTTATCTATTTTGCATATTTGAAGAGTTCATTAAATCTTAATTAATAGTTACCAAACACCTTATTATTTAATTGTTATCGAACACGCCTGCCATTATTAAAGTTAATTCATTAGTGCAGGTTCTTATACTTTAGAAACGATACACTTCCTGCAACAATTCTCGTTAATAAAGAAGTGTACGATGTTGTGAGTGTGTAAACAAAAGATATCTGATTGCGAGAATTTATCGCTTGTAATGTTTGAAAAGTCGATAACGTGTCTTCTTATAGATACGATGTATATCTGAATTTTATAGTAAAATTAAAAATATATTCCCAATTTACAGAATATTGCTATATTTCTTGTTGAAGACTAATATTTGTTTTTTTTTCGTAACACGACACTTTAATTGAGAAACTCATAATGAAAACGAACTACGTTAAATGTTATTATTTTTTGAATATAGATGCATTTTATGATTTAGACATATGTAAATAAAAAATATAATATCTTATTTAATAAATTTTAATCTATTGACAAGGCTCGCTCTTGTTGAGCTCTTCAATTTTATTGACCCCATAAAATCGTAAAAACTGAGGAACTCGTAAAACCTACTTTTACTACTCACTTTTACCTTTCAATGGTCAGAGTAATTCAGTGAAGAAACAGTATAGCTAATTATAAAAATGTTACTGATACAGAGTTTAGACATTGTATACGTATGCAGAGACTGGATAAAATGTTTAGTAATTTGTTACATTTTTTATTAATAATTATTTATAATTATTTCACAAGTAATATTGCAATTCCAACATCCACAAATCAAAATAAAATTATCTAGTTTCTGTACATACGATTGCTATGCTTGCGGCTTGTTGAAATAAGAAGGAACACAAAATGAGTCAAGAACTACTTTACAATGTAACATAAATTAATTTCAGAGTAATAAGGAAACTCAGGATTGCTCAATACATGTCTCTGGAAGGCTTGCGGTTATCTAATTAAGGCGCAAAATATTTTGTGAGCCTACAAATAGGAACAAATCAAGAACTAAATAGACTAGTAGACCCTTAGCTCATTATACAATTAATTTCATTTTGAAGCCACCGACGAACGTCGAATCCCCTCGTACGTTAAAATGTTCCTGTGTAGTGTATACAAACAATGCAAATCTTTCATTAAACATTGACAAGAGAAAGTTACAAATCATGTTGAATCTTATCGTCGAAAGAGTACCTTACCTAATAATTCCAACTGTACCTTAAGCTACTTTGTAGTAACAGTTCAACCATTCGAATAATTCTATAGGGATCATTAAAAAGAAAATGTTTGAACTAAATAGAAAAATAATTATCATTTTTGTATAGAATTTTCATTTCGACATACAACTTTTATGTTATTGCGAATACAGAAATATATTTTATTAATTTATTTTGTGAGTATGAATTTGTATATATTTTATGTTTCTTATGTGCCTACTTTTATTCGAAAAAATCTTAATTCCTATTCAATTTTCATTCTATTCTCTATAAATCTTAATTAAAATTCAAGTTATTAATTAATTTAATTTCCACTCTAGCTCCATCACTGAAACTTTCACCTCTATACATATATTTTTGTCCAGAAAAATCTTAATTAGTTCGTTCATTTAATTTTCATTCTATTCTGTCGATGAAATTTTCACATTCTATATATCTCTATTTAAAACAATCCAATTCCAATTCAAGTTACTAGTCAACTAATTTAACTTTCATCCTACCTCTGTCACTGAGACTTTCATTTCTATATACTTTTATTCAGAAAACTCTTATCTCCGACTCAATATACTACTAATTTAGAATTTAATTTTCATTCCACTCTTCGTCTGCCATTTCCTTCTGTCTACGAAATTTTCATCGTCCCTATATTTCTCTTAAAGAAAATCTCACCTCGAATTTACTCCATCGATTCAATTTTCGTTCTCCATGAATCAGTGAAATTTTCCCTCCCTACATTGTACGACACTTTTACCCACAGGAACGTCGATCTCAGTCCACCGTTCTGTCTGTCAGTGAAACGTTCAATCCCCTGCGTGCACGCTTTATTTTCGCCACATTTTTCCACTTACCATGCTTCGCGGCGAGACCCACAGTCGATCCCGCAGTCACGACGTCTCTGTATCCAAAAAAGGCACGAAATAGGGGCAGTCACTAAACTTAGCTCGCGAACGACACTTGCGTTGGGCCACGCGAATGGAGACACATGTAGCACAGCGGACAGTCGCAAAACATCGATTTAAACATTTGACGGTTTCGATCGCGGAAAGAAGGGAACGAACTCAGCCGCGCCGCGGCCCGACGTGAACTGATCGGTGAGTCAGTGCGCCAGTCACAGCCACTGCCGTCATATCGTGGAACCGCGCTCAGAAAAAACGTGTATTCTGTTTGTAATTGTCCGAGAATTCCGTTGTCGCGCGGACGTTCCTCGGCTCGCTTGCTTCACACACCTAGTGTCCTTATTTCGATTATGAACGCCTTACGAGGCAGAGCTGGGGATATAGCTACTCGAAATAGAAGAATATTGCACAGTAGAGCCTCTTTAATTAATAAAGACCGAGACCTCTTTAAAGACCAAGTTTATGGTCTCGATGCAAACTTTTAGTCCTTTTCTGAAAAAATTATAAACTCATAAATTGTGGTCGATGTACCTGTGTCATTATTACAAACCTCTTTAACTGGAAAACTAAGGGTAGTATTTGGTATCGAAACCAAATTTTTTTGGGTGTTCGAGAACTTATTTATTTTGATATTGAATTGAATAAAAGGTGCGGATAGAGTACTCATAAATTGTGGTCGATATACCTGTGTCATTATCACGAACCTCTTTAACTGGAAAACTAAGGGTAGTATTTAATATCGAAACCAAATTTTTTTGGGTGTTCGAGAACTTATTTATTTTGATACTAAATTGAATAAAAGGTACAGATAGAGTACTCATAAATTGTAGTCGATATACCTGTGTCGTTATCACGAACCTCTTTAACTGGAAAACTAAGGGTAGTATTTGATATCGAAACCAAATTTTGTTGGGTGTCGAGAACTTATTTATTTTGATACTGAATTAAATAAAAGGTACGGATAGAGTACTTATAAATTGTGGTCGATATACCTGTGTCATTATCACGAACCTCTTTAACTGGAAAACTAAGGGTAGTATTTGGTATCGAAACCAAATTTTTGTGGGTGTTTGAGAACTTATTTATTTTGATACTGAATTGAATAAAAGGTACGGTTAGAATACGGTTTCTGATGTTAAGTTAACTGAATTAGAACTGAAATGAATTTTCGGTTTCATTTTTGCTCTTATTAAGCACGTGGAATTTATCTTGGGTTTCTATGTGAGATTAAAATTATTATCAGGGATGGTATTCGGTCCCGAAGGACCGTTTATAATAGGAGTCTCGTTGAAGGACTTGTGTCTATGAGGGTCTTAACACGTGTGCAGGGAATTCTAAATCAAACATCCTTCTCGAGCAATTGAATTCTCTGGGTCCAAAGGATCCTTTCAATGCATTTGTCTCAATGATTGTACGAGCTACTTTTCGTTTCAGAAGATAGTGCTAACTTTAAAGCATTATTATTATTAATACAAAATGAAAACAGATCGAACACTATGTTATAGGACATTTTGTGAGCCAGGTATCCTATCTGGTATTGTTTTGGTATTGTTAGGATACTTTTGAGGTATCCTACCATCCCCTAGAATATTGAAACGTACATATTTTACAGCCTGTATATAAAGAATTATGATTTGTCAGTAACACAAAAATTAATACTGCTATTATTATTATCGTTATCTAAACTCTTGTATGCTCATTACTTATTATCCAGGGTGTCCCAGGGTTTTTCGTCCAAACGGTGTATATTCTACAAATGAAAATAAGAAAAAAATATCATATAAACGTAGGTTAAAAAATGCTTTATTAAAAGATCAGAAGAATACGAAATAGCAACAGACTATTTAGAAATGTTTACCTACGTTAGTTCTGTTTCAATGTATCGTCCCATCTGAAAAAGATAGGATAACAATATGTATACTGTGCGATATATGAATTCATATGATTTCACAAGACTGTGATATTAAATATTCTTGCATGCAATCAATAGTATAACAGATGGTATTTTATCTGCGCAAATAAACAGCGATGAAAAGGAAAATCAGTTGAGTCCTATTATCCAAACGATCCAATTATTCAGATAACTGCACTTACAGTGAATCACAGATTCGTTTATATGTATCCAGAACATCCGTTAATTGTGCAAATTACTCGTGATACATTTTTTTCTTTCATCAGTCTGATTTCAAGTTTGTATATCTAGTTCTTGCAACTCCTAAGTAGATATAAAAAATGTACACAAATTTTTCAATAACTCATTCCTAAAGATTTGCCTAACATAACTTATACAATAATCTTTTTTTACAACAAAATGAGATATTTTATTATTATTATTTCGTCGTTATATTTCTCTTTTTTTATTTAAAATTGATCTTAACTTTTTAAATAGTACACAATATTTAAAAGATCTATAATATCCCGTATTATTTTTCTTTCTCTCCTTTTTCTTATTTGTATGTTTTTATCTTCTTATTATTATACTTGAAGTCTACTGCTCCAATAAAACAAATTAGTATCATTTAAACTGTTATCTAGCTGTTATCTATTGTCATTAATTGTAATGACGTATAAGGATTCGTCTGTACAGTGGATTACAGAATTTATTGTCCTTATTAAAATTGTCACTCAAAAATATTTAAATTTTCTTAAAACTTTATATTAGAATCTCTCGCTACAAGGGCCTTCATTATCTTATTATTTTTCTTACAGAATTTCTGTGTTCTTATTATTTATCATACTTGGAATCTACTGTTGCAACACAAAAATTAATATAGCTTATCTATCATATACTTATCCACTATTATCATTTACTGTAAAAACATGAGTCATTAAACCATTAACAAGAAAATGTTTAACAAAAAACTATTCCAACGTTAATATACCTAAATTTTATTTTCACAATAATATTTCGTTAATAAGATAGATTTGAATGCACAAAAGGTATTATAAAATTGAAAAATAATATCTAAGGTACATATGCCAACACCTAAACACTTAAAATGTTAAATGTCCCACTAACAATAAGTAAACAATCTAACACTGTATGTCCCGATACTTTAATTATGAGGTCCCAGGAACTGAGGATACTATTTTATAGCATTAATTTTTATTTTTAATTATATTACCTAATACATTAGAATTTAATAAAATTAAATAAAATTAATGTTAGTGTTCAGTTATTCAGACATGATCAACTACTGGGCCATTCACCTTAATAATGGGAAAGTTTTCCAAAACCTGAACGATGAATGAAGATTTGAATAACGCGGAAGGTGTGATGGTGAATGTGGACGATGTCACCGACACTAACGGTAGTTGTACCGATAACAGGTGGCACTTTCACGTTCCAGTGCATTACCAAGCCTGGCTACAATATATCCATTTTAAAAGTACCTCTTTAGCTACGTGTACAAACTCAGACGAGTCTGTAGTAAAAGTTTGTACACACGTCATCCGACTGCATGACGCGATTGTTTCTCGTTTTAGGATTATTCAGTGCTGCGTGTCTCGATTATGATTCATAAATGTATTCATATTATAGTGTTTTCGCGCGGATAGCAAAACTGATAGCGATATCTGATGACTCAGCGAGATCACTCTGTATCTCTTACTACGCTACGTAGATTATCGCGATTATTAGAATCGATTGTTTACTTTATTACTATTATTTACTATAGAAACTATTACTTACTGCACCTTCTATGCACCTATATAAAAGTGGTTTTGTAATTACTATTCCCAAGTTGTGAACATATCTGTACCTGAAAGCCAATGTAACCCAAGTCCTTTTTTGTTAATTTTCAGGACAGCTTAGAAACAAATATGATTACCTATTTCTTAATATAGAACTTGAACTAATTTACACTATTAAATTTCCTTCACTTATAATGCAACCACTAAATTTCTATTACATTAATAAAATAAAGAAAAAGCAACAAGATTCTGTGAAAAACTTAATTTTGAAAAAATGGACTTGGGTTACTGGCTTTGAGGTACAGAGATTTTCGTTACTATATAGGAAATCGTAAAATAATACAAAAAATACACAAGACTTTAAATTGATGCAAAATTACTGCATACGAAAATTTTATCATTTGTCTCTATTTTTTAACTACATTTTACAATACTTTTTTAATACACTTTAGTCTATGTTCTAAATGGGATTTTGTCGTATAGCATTCAATTAGGTCAAAGTCGTAGAAATAGATTTCCAGTATACAAGAAATCATTATTCAATAGTAATAGTGCAAGCATTTTCACAAGTATGAATATACACGATAAGTACCAAGTTTAGTCATCGTTTTGAATTCATAGTAAATAAACACTGGACGTGTACGCAGCTGACGTATGTTTAAAGAAATATGATGTAAAGTCAACTGATCTATGATTACATTATTGACCCGTTCAGTTTTATGGTATTCTTTGTTTTAAATCGTACATTGAGAACAATAAACTGTTCAAATATTTTCAAAGATCTACGACTTTCACCAATTTTTGAAACTGATTTCACGTTTTTACAAAATTAATTTTAATTATTACTACAAAAAATATAAATGAATTTGATAAACATTTCATTTTTTGGAATTCCATGCATATTACGAATGAAAAAGGTACAAAATTAATAATACTAAAATTAATAATAAAATGAAATCCGCTTAATATAATTTTTACGAAAATAATTTCAGTATGATACACATATAAATAGTTAAACACAGTTACAGGAATAGAAAATAGTGCTTAAAAATTCCCTAGAATCGTCATTTAATGTAACTATGTAACTTATTTCTACTACAGGATAAAAACAGGGCAAGTCATATGAATTTCGTTTTTATTTCATATAAAGAGAAACTTGTCTTGTACAAATCTATTTCATATAGAACGCGTTATTAACACTTTAGTACGACGTGAAAAATTGGAAAAGAACTATTTTTTTAATGCATTCGGATTTTGTATGTTTCCTAGCGTAAATTCATCGAGAGGTACTAGAAAATAAAATAGATTGCTGTACAATAAAATACCGCAGATACCTTCTTTTTTTTGTTCGAAAATCCATATCGTGAATAAGTACCGCTGAAATAAAATTCTAACAGTGAACCATTAACAAATGTTCTGTTTTTAATGAGTAAACTAATAATGAAATTCTTCGTAACGAAGAACTATCATGTACATTAAGTTACCCACTAGTAATAAGCATTTAAATTCAAAGACATGTTTTTAAGTTTAACAAGGAGGGTACGAATTATGGAAGGCATAAGTTGGAATAGTCGCGAGAAAAAATTTAACAGAGGATCCAAGACTTTTACGTCGTGATTGTATCCATAAACATACAAATTATTCCATAAGTAATCCCACTTTCATAATACAACTGCAATAACCATTATTTTCTGTGTTCGCGTTCTGTACCTTTGTTTCAAACTCTTTAGTAAACGTATATATTTCTATTAATTTCATTTACATGACAACAATATACTAACGTTCTTATTTACTGTAACACTTAATCTTACTACAACTAAAGTGCTAAATTCATTCTTCTGACTTTCTTCCCGCCCAGAAACTAAGATTAATCTCATGGAACCTAAAATTACGAGAATTAAGTTAATAATTTAAGCGTACAAATAGAATTGTACAATTATGACTAAGTTATTCAAATAATTAAAAAATTATTAAACATTTGCAACATATTCAATATAACGTCATCTATGGAAAAAGAACTTATCACTTATGGAATAACCTGATATGCGTAGCATGATTATAATACAAATACCATAGAGGTGTCCAATTGTTAATTATGTATTTCAACTCTGACTATAGTCACAAGTTGGAAATCTTTCATCCTGCTATCCCATTGGGAGCAAGAAACCCTTACAATGTTCCTTCATTATAAGCTCGTTGATACAATTCGTTATTGAAATTATTTAAAACGAACGAATTTTGCTCGCACGCAGTGTTACTCATATTTTCAATAAGACCAAAATGAGCTACTACGAGCAGAAAAGGTATTCCTCGTTATAAACTCGTTCAGTAAACCGTGAGCCTTTTTAAAGGAACATTGTACGTAACCATAGTCAAACACCTCTGTACTCTGTTCCAGACGATCTAACTTAACAGAATTACATGTATATCGGAATCTTACAACGAAATCTGATAAACAACAACACAATTATATATATTTACCAATATCAAGAGACAAGCATTAGAGCTACAATTTTCCATTTCTTTTCTTGTTCGAGGAAACTGTACAAAACTTAAGCGGAGACTCGCGTGGATGCTGCAATTATATCTTTAATAATTAAGTACAAACTCGAGAACATTCTCTAAGACATTGTTCCGTATTATTTCGTTCAGAGATGGGCTCAAGTATGCTTGCAAGTAGGTTCGAATCTGACTGCATAGGCTCGAACACTTCACGAGTACTTCGAAAAAGAAAGCAATACTTGTAAGTACATTCGAATCTAGACGAGAGATGTTCGAACCATTAATAAGCATTTTGACAAATGTAAACGATACTTTTGAGTAGCATCGAACCTTGACCAAGTGGATTCGAACCTTTTATGAGTACTCAAACCAGGAGCTTTCTACTCTGTCCAAGGTGTAAAAAAAATATTTGTCGTAGTTTCCAGGAGTGTATCTGCATCTTTGAATCAGTGGATATTTGTAAAAGAACTCGAAAAACTGTTTATAACGTTGAAAATGAATTTTTAATGCTTTCTTTTTAAGTAAGCATATTCTATTCGTTGAAAAGAGAAAATGTTTGAAAGAGAGAATATGTTACAAATGAATCATTTAGTCAGAAATAATTATTAAAGGCTTGACAAAAGTTTGACTATGTAGAATCACACATAGGAGTATGGACCTACCACTACCTTGTCATTTATTGTTAGTAGTAAGGACCCATCTCATGTACAAAAAGAGTTATAATAGAGTCTGTTATTTATCAGACATTCAATTCTTTAAAACATCAAAGTACTTCCAAGTACGTTTTCGAAACCTACATGTACTCATTCCAAGGTTCGAAGCCAGCTTGTACAGATTGAGTACATTACAAATAAAATCATTTCTTATGAGTAGTATTCGTAACCTATGAAACGAAACTTAGGTACTGAAATTGACTCGTATTCGCGAGTACACGCTGAACTTGATCCCATCCCTAATCTCGTTAATGAGCTACGATGAAGTTTCCCTATTACTCTAAACACAATTGAATTCATTTAGAACGCGTTTAGTCCGAATCAAAAATATGGCACAGCTTGACCTATTTGTTAGTGGCGAATGATTACATTTCGTGAATGATTATGATATATGTAAATTACAAATTGTATGTTTAATACGTTTACAATTTTTAAACATGCCTATATAAAAAGAATAACATCGAATCGCTAACGACTACACGTACAAAAACTAAAAAAATGGAAATTTCGGATCCTTATCGTTTACGTATGATTGCATTGGTGCGGAAATACAATTTTTAATGCCGATTCGTCGCGTTTCATAAACAAGTGTGTAAACAATACGCAATCTCTGCAATAACAAACACAGCGATCCAAATATTATTCATCGATCGTTTCAGATTCTTCGAATACGGAAGAATCGAGTTGTTATTTATTTTACATTACCGACGAACTTGTTAGAATTCTTTAAACATCTTAAATAGGGTACAAAGTACATACTTGATTTTAAGAACGCAAAGCGAACACTAAATCCAAGTATTAAAATTTTGCTTACTTTCACATTATGTTTCCCTTTAAATTTACTAATCTTCCTTTTGTTGTCTACAGAAGGAATTACACCATTATGAAAAGTGAAATAATATTGATTTATTGAAAATATGAATTTTTTAAAAGTCAAATATGCTTCTTTGTCGTTGCTTTTCGATCAACGACGAGAAACTTTGTCGCCTCAAAATTCTAACGAATTATGTATTTGAAAATATTTGATTTGCTCTAAGCACAAACAAAGTTGCTTTTCAAATGTCATATGTAAAATAAAAATAATAAAGTATTTGAAATAATTCATTATTTCAAATAATTGTTCCTTACTTCGTTTCAAATAAAATGTATCCAAGCCTGAGGTATACACCTGCACATAAACTGCCTTAATTGACCAGTTAAAAGTATCTTCAGTACGTTCTAACACCTAGTACTTTAAAAAACTGTAGAGTTTGAGGACGAGTATAATGGTTGACAAGCTATTTGTGTCAAAGACATACTTTCCCAGATTTCAAGGTCACCATCATTATTTATTTTTAAGTGGGGCCATGCATCTTTGATATCTCTGCATGATGTGCCCACACGCATGTGCACAGATGTACATATTAAATACTTTTTATTGCGTACTTGTACAAGTATGTTCTGAAAACTAGTTAAAAATAAATCCTAATAGCCAGAATTATAATAATTTCATAAATTCGTTCTACTATTTTAGGTATGCAGTGATAACTTTCTGATACTCAAAAATATCTTCGACTTTCGTACTTCAAATTAACTGTCATATTATGGAGATATTTTATTAAACAATTAACTATCTTGTTTATTTGGATCTACACCTATTTTTAACACTCTGATTACCGCACCACCCATACGTGAGTGACAATTCTTACATAATTACGAGCAACACTAACTTTTACAATTATGAATGATATTAATGAAAAATTACAATACCAGATACTAGATGAAGGAGAGCACTATGCAATGAATATTTAAATTTAATAAATAAAATTCTTTTCATAAAATTCCATGACGAAGTACAAATTTCTTCGCAAGAAAAAGATTACTAGCTTCAATCTTTCACGAAATCTCATAATGGTGTATTTCCTCATTAAGACCCGCATCACAGAAGCCTTCAAAAGTTCGTTTCACCGTTCCTCGTTTTCAATTGCTATATCGAATGGTCTTGACGTTCTTATTTTAATATTTAAAGTTATGTTATATTGCAATTGACATCCGTTTGTTTATACAATTCATGTTCAGACAGTGCATCGCCCTTCGAGTCGCGCTAGAATTAGAACACTTTGCAGGAATACCATTCTAATTTCTTAGAATCGTTTCTGCATTATAGAAGCTGTACATTCAAAATTCAAAGATTTTCGTCTTTTTGATTAACGATTAACAATTAAAGCGCTTTAGTATCGAAGGTACGTTACACTCATAGCTTGATCAGCTTTATTACATCCATTTATTTATATATATATATATATGTATAAATGTTTATGTACGTGTATGTGTCGTGTGTGTATATGTATATGTTTATCTTTTGGAGCCATCTTGTTTATATGTATAGTTTAAGCAGAGGTTCTGGTTCAGACTCCCAAAAAAATAAGCACTTTTCATACACTTTTCCAATAAAATAAAGAACATAATACTATATGAATGTTTAACTAAGGAGACAAGAATATGTTCTGGTTCATTAAAGAATCGCCTTAAATTCAACAATAAAAGTTTGAAATTAACAAAATGGTATTTTATCTGTTTGCTTCTTACTAAGATAGATATTCTTTTTCTAAGTTTCTGAGAGATCAAAATTCATTCTCCAAGGGAAATTAGATACTTTTAAATAACGAAGAATTAACGTCGATTGCTCTACTCGTTTCAAGAATATTTTCCCGCCAATTTCAGAGACCTGGTTTCGAGAATGTACCACTCGCTGAAGACAAAGGGAAGTCCATCCTATTCACGAGTACAGCTTGACACTCTATACTAATTTGTATAGTACACATTTCAACACAGATAAACACAGTCTACAATAGCTTGTGTATGTGTTTGTCAGAGCCAGCGGGTAGGTTCTGCTGACAACGTGCTTTTAGTATCTGAAAAGGCTAGAATTACAATGGAACCTCGATTAATCAACTTAGAAATAAATTCGAAACTAAAGTCCTCTTTCCATTTTTTAGACTGTCATTAAATCTATATCTGAGAACTAAACTAATCTAAGTCCTTTTTTATTATTTTTTAGGAAACCAGAAAATGTAATCATACATTTTTTAACATTGTATTTGAAATATTTTATACTGTTAAATCTTTTTCATTTATATTGCAAACTAAATAGACCTATCACTCTGATAAAATAAAAAAAAAGCACTGAGGTAGCATATTAACATTTAATTTTGTAAAAAATTAGACTTGTATTAGCCTGGTCCTCGAATACAGAAATCATAGTGCTATTTTCATTCACAATCCTAGTGTACTGATAATTACTAAGTATTCAGAGTAATCGAAACTTTGAATAACACAGAACGAATCAAAGTTTAATTAGTCGAGGTTCTACTAAATATGAACTCATTTTTCTTCCCATTGTATTTATATAGAAAAGATCCTAATTTGCTTAATTTCTCAAACTTTGAGGAATCGTTTTATCATTATTCATTAGGTCCCAAAAAAACAGAAAAGATAAGCAAAAATCCGAAATTCAATCTTTCTGAAAATTCAAACCAGAACCTCTGCTTAGCACTAGTGTCGAATGAATTTAAGGAGACAAATACAGTCTGCCGAAATCTTAGCGAAATGTAGCATCAAAAAAGTTTAGAACAGCGTAGGCACTTTTAGGAAAACGGGTGAGATTAAAAGTTGCAAGAACAACGAAGATCAATTTGCATTCGATGAGTCTTTTTGAGTCGCAGCACTTCGAATATGCATTTTCGATTCTGATCATTCGTCGTTCTTCTTCCTTTTCTCCTTTTCTCAAAGAAATGACGCTCGTTATTGCGAGATTCAGGAAATTTGAACACTACAGTGAGGAAAAGCTTGACTATCAGGGGAGAGTCGCAAAATGCTTTGATTTCTCTAAGTTATAATTCGTTTCTTAATTTTTTCCGTGTCGTTCATCGTTCCATTTACGCCAAAGCTTCTGGTTCGCGTTACCTTGAAACTAGAAACGTTGCTACTCGATTCTAAAGGATTTTTACACAGTTGCCGCCATAATGGATAATACACTTGTTCGAAATTTGGATTGCCTTCCAGAACAATATGATGAACATTTTTTTTTTTTTTGTGCCTCTGTACGCAGATGCGACGATGTTTAGTAATGCATGAGCATTTATAATATATATATATTTATTTAACACTTTTAAAATACTTTTTTCTCCTAGCGTTTTCAATTTCCTGTTTAACTTATGAGATCTTTAAATTCAAATAGAAATAAATGATCGAGAAAACGAAAATAGTTCGGTGCACTCACATTTCCACACAAGATTTTTACAAAACGAAATAAGAGATATCCATCATGAAAGAGAATGTTAGTTTCATCGAAGCGACAGCAAAATTATTTTTCCTCGATCAGAGAAAATGTTTCTCTGAAAATGATATAGATATTTTGTGGGAACTTTTTGCCCACGTTTTTATAATTTCTTTTATAATTAATGATATACATTTATTATCGAATTACTGTGTCGATGTTAGGAGAAGACATTTTTATCGCGTTAGTGTGCAGGCCAAGCGAGCATATTTATTAGTAAATGTTACGTACGATGAAATGAGGAAACTATGGTAAAATAAATGAATTTTTAAAAATTTAAGCTCCATCAAAAATAATATTCATGCATGCAGAAAGATCTTCGCTTCACAGTGTTACATTCTTACAATGTATTTATTATTAATTGACGAAAGAATAATTTCATTTTATGATATACAGTATTTCCTGGCTATATATCCATGTTTTATTGACAAAGAATTTATAACAAGGGAATACTGAATGATCTTTAATCAACAAACCTAACGTCATTCTAGAAATCTATTTTTGCGAATAAAATATTTTTGACGCTTGTAAAATCAAAGATTTTGAATTCCATTATTTGTATCTACAAAATCATAATAGTTCCACGCATGATAAGAATAGATAATAAAATTAAATAAAACTACAATCGTTAATGAAATAATTGTTATTCAAGGAATTGCTCAAAATACAAATGGAGTAAAAAGAGTTTCGATTAAAAAATCTAAATGTGAAAATTAATATAACAAACCTTGTGATTAACATGATCTCAATTTTCGAATTTATAAGTGACACACATACGACTTATTGTCAGTGCTAGTATAATAAGATGTTATTTTGCAAAGCACGTAGAAAACGAAATACTGAATATTTACAAATTCATGGATACTTTATGTCCAAAATGGATTTTTAAAATGTCACTTATATTTAGCAAATATTCTATAATAATGGAATATTATAAAATATTCTAAATAATGGAAACGTTATGCAAGAATATGTAAAATTTTGGAGAATGTGAATCATGAAACGTTAAGTAAATTACAAGTAGATATCATTTCGACACAATTATCATTTTCATTTTAGAAATGACATAATCTCCCATCTGAAATTTGATCTAGTGTTAACATAAATTCAACTATCATCCTATATTTCTAAACAAAACAGTGGTTAATTACTAATCTAAAGCTACGTTTACTCGTGAATCGAATGAAAGTAAAAGCAATTTCCTCTAAATGCTTTTTAACTGGCATCTTAGGTGATAATATAATTGGTCCACCTTATTAGTCAGATTGTCTCTCAGCGCACCATGTTTTGATTTTTATTTTTTAACGTAATCTACTGATAGAACTATTGGAAGACATTCCGCTGGCAATTAGAAAGGTATATTTTTTTGTTTCAGTGATAGAATGATTGTATACCCTTTAATCTGATTAATCACATCGACATGTGCGATGTGAAATTAATTTTTACATTACATCTGCAATTAGGAAATATTTTAAGCATTTAACTAATATCATTAATCAAATGTGTAGCTTGATAACATTAAGTTAAAAATCAAGGAAAGATACGTAACTACAAAGAATATTATTGTTTGTTTAGTGTAAAAATCCACTTTTTAATATTTTGCTGATGGGACTTTTTACTCCATTTTAGTACTTAATCAATTCCCTATAGATATTGAGTTTTTCGATGCACTTACAACTTTCATTTAAGAAAGAAAATAATGAACTATGCATAAATAATTAAAAAAACATAAGAAGTTTATCCGAAGGTTTATGTAAAAGCTAAACAGATGAAAGTAGAACAAATATGATGGAGAAGAATTTAAATAATAGATGGAACAAAAAAATATAAAAAAGTGAAGTACGTAAAGTCTGAAATATTTCAATGTTAAATATTAAGGTAATATTAAGGTAAGTAAGTAATGTCGAAAGAATAAAATATTTTCATATACAAGGAATTATACACCCTGAAGCAAAGATCTCTCATTAATCAGAATATCCAAAAGCATGAAATATTTTTAAAAACAGATCCATCCGAATTTAATTCCTTAATTTCCCACAAAAATTCTCGTTACGTACCTACATGTTATAATTGCTTATGACCTATATTTAATTATCAAATAATTGCTTTTCGTTGACCATTTAAAATTGTCTAACATTACTAGAAATAATATTAGCTATTTAGCTCATTAGCAACGTGTGTATATAATATATTACATATTTGTCTCTCTATGTCCTCTGTACTTTTAATGTTAAAATACCTCATATTTCGTGTACTGTAATTGTACACTCACATACCTTGTATTCATTGAACGTGTGCATGTATACGTGTGTGTATAGTTACATTGTAAGAAGATGACGCATTAAAAAAACATTTTCTAATTGTTATTCTTTCCTAACTACACAATAGGCCATTCAACAACAATAATTACCTTCTAATAATCAGTGGATTCAAAAACATCTGGTTAACTTGAAACTAAAAGTTGAAAATTACGATAGTCAGTAACAATTATTACGAGGACGAAAGTGTATGAAGTTTGCTTACAAATCTGATATAAATTTGGAAATTCTATAAATAATAGTGACTTCCAATAATTTGATCTTCGACTTTTGCATTAGTCAACCAATTTTACATCATCAATTTCTAATTCGATAATTTATGAGAAAAGTTAAATGTTATGAATTTTCTGTCTTTATAGTTATTTTCAAAGTATCGAACAAATTTCAAGAAAAATCAAGTAAATAAATTCAGAAAACATAAATATAGATTCTGTAAGCTGTGTATTGTTGAAAAACGTTGTAATGTATTTTCAATATTTTCTACACAGAATGTGTCATATCTGAAGAAGAAACTTCTGCATAATAAGTGAGACAATTTGTTCATGAATTTTCCTTGCTTAGAAGCTTTTAATATGATACACGTGATATATTTTACAAAGCACCCTGTACATTAAAAACATACGAAATGATTGACATTTTTCAGGATTCAAAAATTCTTTTAAAAAAAGTTGAATATGTCAAGCATAAAAGACAAGATATAGAATTCCATATTGTACAAATAGATTGTACTGCATTGCAATCATCTAATTGCCACGTGACCTTTTTAACATCGTGATTCAGTAAAAATGGATCTCAATTTTATATTGGAAATATTATTTGTCAATACTGGTCTTTTTCAAAGTGATCTCTCCTAAAATTGATTACATGTAGAAATTTACTTTCTACACACTATTTGTATTGGAAAGATTAATAAAAAATAGTGGCCAGGCAGATAGTATTACTTCGTCAAAATTTTCAGTAGAAATGATAAGACAAAATAACAGCTTGCAAAAGGGTTTTATAATATCTCCTTTTATGAAACAATTAGGCTCAGACATTCATTGAATACAATGTTCATATCGTTCTTAATCATTTGGATCTTTTAGTCGTAGTTTCTTATTTATTTAAATTGTCAAATAAATGATACATTCGTTCATGATTTATGTACCGAAAGTTGTATGGCAAGACCAGAAATCATTTTTCAAAACAAACATATAAAAAAGAGATCATTAGATAATTACGTGATTATATGAATGTTTACAATATGATCAAATGACAGGTACTGTAAATATCAAATCAATAATTGGAGAGCTATCTAGCATTACTATCTTGACTGCAATTCAAAATCAAATGTTTTGAAGTGAAAAAGTGCAATATATTATCTTTTTCGTTTTCTCATATTTACGAATAAGTAATTTATAAATACTTATCATAAAAACAGATTAATTCTATTTCAGATACAATTCCTTCCAAAATAGATTACTCTGTTTGAATAACTTCTTATAATTCATTTTGTCATTTTTGGAAGCAATCCAATGTTTCAGGTAGACATTATAAAGGAAACAAACTTTACGATCGTGCATGACAGTCGTATTATTAAGAACCAGCACTTTTTTTATAAATGAACAGTTTAAAAATGAAAAATTGAAAATTTTCATGGCTGCTTATAAACATAATGATAGTCTATTGCAAGTTGATTTAATATTTACTATTAATTTTCAATTTTATGAATATTAATTATTCTTAACTTATATAGAAGCTATACTATATCGTTGCCAATATTACTAACATATTTTTCTTTTATTTCGTTTAGACCATCCATGTATAGAAAAAGTGGTGGATTTTAATAAAGTGACGACTCTGCATAAACGTGTAGACGCTGATATTAAAATTCTGAATAATTTTGTTATTTTGATGATACAAGAAAATATCTAAGGAAAGAATGATCATTTTTTACAAGTAGTAAAACTACTTTCTTATCAATGGGATATTTAGTAAGACGCAATAGCTATGTATTATAAAACCTCGATTCAATTTATTAACATAATCTTGTAAAGAATTCCATATTTATGAAGTGACTTAAAGTTTTTTGCAATAATTATAAATCATGTATCTAAATTTGTAATCTTTTCCTTAAATATTTTCTGATATATATCCTTAAAACCAAGCATCGATATTTCAGGTTTAGATTTTTTCTATTATTTTATACATGCGTATAAAAAACTATATAATCAATCAATTATTCAAAATCAAAATGAATAAAAATTGACATAACTGTGTGATATTATAATGATAATCGATCGATATTTTTCGAAATGCTTATAGTATGGGATAAATTAAATAAAAATATACCAAATAATTATATACACATTGAATATATGTATATTACCTGATTGCATCTCGATTTTGCAAACCTATTTCGAATCCTTTTTTCATTACTTCATAATTAAAAAGTTATAAACAAATTTTACGTTTATAATCTCTACTAATATCAAAGGTGTAATGTTTTTAAAACTGAAAACTGAGTGCTTCTTTGGAATTACTTTCGCAATATATTAATCCAATCACTGCATTTTCCAATAATTTACGTTTACCCAGATGTGAGAATTGAAATAAATTATAATTCCTTCTTCATAATTTTCACATCTGAAATATGAATCTCGAAATTGCACAGTTTTATAAAAACACATCCACATTTGCTCTACAATAGACTATGCATCCATTTTTTAAGTAAAACTGACTCTTTAGTACATAGTCCGCATTAATTTACGATAAACATATAATAAATAATCAGAAGTAGCTTGAAAGTATATCAAGTCTTTCTACTAAAAAATACAGTAATGTCAATACACCTCAATCTGCAGGCTCCAACTAAAAATGTCGAATAAAATGCGTTCATCGTACGTGGAATGTGAAAATATATTGTGCTATAAAATTATCTAACACTTCCTCTAACATTATAATAAAGTTTAAATGTAACTTACTCCATCTGCAACACTTTCTACACAATATACAGGAAATCACTTCCACCTAGGTCTGCTAAACGAATCAAGTGTCAACGAAATCTTTAACAGAGTCTTCCAACACCTTACGTCTACGAACAACAAAGAAAGAAAATAAAAATGTCCCGTAAAAATCCTGTATAAACGATTTAGTCCTCGACTGTACGCACATTAAATTTCTAGTATCGAAACGTCTCTATCCTTGTATACTTTCAAATAAGAAACTAAGGACACGCTTCACCGTAGAAAATATCCTTTTTTTACAATTGTGTATATATTTTGATTCGTACAAAGAGGGGCAGGGTGGAAAAAAGCACGAAAGAAAGTCAACTGGTCGACCGATCGATGTAAGAAAGAAAGGACATGTGACAGAAACGGGGCACGATTAACGCCACCACGGTCCCGGCAACAGCATATTCTCGGCTTGGCACTGAAGGGAACTATTTAGCAAGAAAGGACGACCTTAGCCCGGTCATCGTTCGATCGCATCAAAATAGGCTAAGCTTTGTCCTCAGGAATTCCTTGATGGGTAGATAGTACTGATTTCTTAAGGCCACCATTTCTGGCGTCTTACGCAGGCTGTTAAAAAGCGTCGTGTCTGTTTCGAACACTAGAACGATCACGATAAACAAAATAGTGATCGTCAGCATTAAAGCCGGAATAAAGAGTCTCACTATTCGGAGGGTTTTGTGTCTCAGTTTCCCGTCCAGGCGCCGATTCGATTGCTGCTGGTGTTGGTGCTGCTGCTGTTGGAGACAGAGCTTCGAGTTTTGTAGCTTCTGCATCTTTGGCACCGGCGTTACAGAACGACTATGCGGTTTACCAGGAGCGTCCAATAATTGGCTCTCGGACGAGGAATGATCGAATGAATCTCTGAAGTAATAATCATTTATCTCGCCCTCATGCTGACCGACTGAAACAAAAATATTTCAATGCTTCAGATATTAGTTTGTGCTTCGAGTCTGTTTTTAAGATATCGTGTTCGTGAGAACTGTTTGAAATGAAGTGTACATGGAGATGTTCGAACATTTGTCACAGACGTAGTTCTATGTCTGTGGTTGCTTGCTGTCTATGGACACTGTCGTTCAAAAGCTTGGGAGCAGTTGCATTTTTCAGCTGAACGAATATTTTCTTGTTCAAAAGTAGCAATTGAGGACCAAAGAATTTTGTAGTTACGAGTTAATATAAGTTAGAATAGGTCTTAGATTAAGTATAAATGAATGAAGAAAAAAAATATTTTCTTGGTCATTGATTAAGAGTAATCATATGTATAAAACTTTGTTCTATATTTTTAAACAATTGGGCAAACAGTGTCAATTTCTAATTCCTATTTAGAAATCCATTTTACAGGACTCTATGGGACCATAGTGCACATATTTATTATCGTTTGGTGAATTGTTTTCAATGTTTGTATAGAAATTGCTGAGAAAATATGATCCTTCAAATAAAAAGAAAAGTTTATAAGGATACGTTTTTTCTTTATTTTTAAGTTAATTTTATAAGAATTTACTTAAGTGCTTCCAAACTTTTAGCCGATAGTGTAACTCTATATTTCATCGTTTAAAATCTTCAGCTGGTGGCTGCTGACGTAGTTCTACGTTATTTGAAAGTTTAAATTTTTGAAACTTGTACATGGCAACAAGCTAAGGCTCTTGCGTCAGAAACTCTGGCTACGGAAAAGTTAGTAAACGTGTTGTCAAACTGTTTAATACGTCATAAGATAATTATATAAATTAGCACGTTACAATGTGGACGATAACATATCTAGATAGAAGTTCAAATGAATAAAATTCAGAATCACCATGTTAAGTGGAAAATTTCTTCATTTATCCAACCATAAAGAATTTTATAGACTTCTGCAACAACATGCAGCTGTACGTATGCAAATAGATAAATTTCATGAATAATGAGAAATTTTAATAGAAAGTTTAAGAGATCGTTAATATTACTTCTATCTTCTGAAACATCTCGACCAATGAAAATATTTTAATTTAAGTTAGTGAAATGAAATCATTCTCATCCCTTTTTTATTTAAGAAGCTGTAGAAATCCTTTGCTTATGAACAATAATTAATATTTTTGCCACATAGATGAGTTTAAGAAACAAAATTAAAGTATAAAACTAAACAAATGTGTTACTTGCCTGAATTTATATAATGGATATTCAGTAAATCCAGCTCATTTTCACTAAGTGATGTAATTTATTGTCTGTCTTTAACTTACTATCAAAAGACCTCAAAGAAAGTTAATAACTCATAAATCAATAATTTAGAAAACAATGCGATTTCGTTAACTTCGTTGATTTCATTTCTTCTTGTTCTTCATTGTAAGAGTCTCAAGTACTCAAACATCAGAACAGAAAATTGATAAAAAAATAAGACTGACAGAACTTTTTACACAATTAACCAGCAGCTGGTGTGATGCCAGTATTATAATGAAAATAGTATGCTGACCTAATCATAAAAACTAATTTAATGCACAAGAATAACAGAATACTTTAGCTCACTAATTTATATAAACTATTTCTTATGCTATTCTTAATTTATCCTCAATTAGTTAACCAAAGTACGAATACTTTGCTGATAATGGCACCACCACACTAGCAAAGGGTTAACTACACAATTTGATATAGTGTACAATACAATGTATACCCACCTTTGGATGAAAACTCATTAAAACTATAACATACTAATAAGACCAATCCAACTGTTCATACTTTCAACATACGCAGACTCATGCTAATCGCAATCTTATGCAGAAGACGAAATGGAACATAATGAAACCTAATGAAACATAGAAGATATCCAACAAACAGTTATAAACACAATCGTGCATATTTACATTAACTACATGAAGGGTGATTAAAACATAGTAAAACCGATCTAGCGTTAAAGAAGAAAAGTGTCGCCTGGCCTTAAGCACTAACAACAGGACAGTAAAATCGAGAAGGAACCCAGTCACCTAATTTACCTGTCCCGTCCTGACGTTTCGCAGCTTCGACTCCATTCCTAACATCTTCAACGTTAGCTGTTGCCGGTGCAATGCAACCGTTCGCCGTTTTCTTCATGGCGGTCGTGACGCAGGACGAGCTCTCGTCTTCCTGACGAGCGAGCATGCTTACCTGCTCGTTAGACCTGCGCAAGATCGTCTTAGAGCCGTTAGGATCGAAAGGTCCGTCTATCACCGTGGTGATGATCGTTCCCGAGTCGGCTGTCGGGAACACGTACGTTTCGTTCGCTGCCTTTTTACCAGCCAGCGATTTCGTCGGGACTTTCGAGCTCTTTATTATCAGGGCGGTCGACCTGACCACCTTCGGGCTCTTTTCGAGAGCGTTTATGCGCTCCCTTACGATGTTATCGATGTCACGGCCAGCTAATTCCTCCGAGCCTATCACTATTTTTTGACTGTACAACGGCTGTGGTCGCCTCAACGTGCTCTTGGGGAATTTCGGTCTAACTTTCGCACGATTTGTGGTGGTGTTGGAAGTGGTGATAGTAGTGGTGGCGGTGTTGTGGGTGGCACTCGCATGCGTATCTTTTTCGTCTACAGCTAAACGAACAGAAAAAAAAGGAAAAGACAAATGAACGATCTAAGAAGCCAAAGAAGCGGCGGTTCTAAAAAGGCTCTCGCAACTGCGATTTTCTGGCGATTCTTTCGTTCGCGTGAACATATGACTAGTCCGAAAAGGACTTATTACAAAAGTGACATTCATCAATTTTTTTTTCCTAGGAGAGATTCTAATTATAGATAATAGAAAATCTAATCTAGATTTTGATCTAGATTTCAATCTAGATTCTGGATTAGATGAAATCTAATCTAGATTTTCTAGATTCAATTGATTAAAATTTTGTAATAACACGTGTATTCTCTTTATTTTTATTGTATAGGTTCCAATATGTTCTGAGTCTCGCTTCTAATCACTAGAGTGTTGTATAATGTGACGAGGATTGATTTTGTTATAAAGTCCCTCATACATGAAAAATGTGTGATAGTATTTTAGCAAAACACTGTTACAAATAATTATATTTTTTTGTTACATAGTGATGTTTCGCTGATTATACTACCACATATTCTTGGTATATGTTCACGTGGCGAAGGAACCGTCTGAAAATCGCTAGTGTGAACCACTTTTGTGTATGTACATACATCGATTTGTATTTACATACACCTATGTAGACATGTGTTCATAATTTCCTAATCCACAATTTGTATTCTTCTATTCGACTTTTATAGATGAATTGTCTTCATTTAATCGTTCAAAAACTTTTTACTCTGCTACGTAATTCGATGTAATCTTCTACGCAGGGAGGCAACGATAAATATCAGATAATCGACGCGTAGTGAACCTTTTATTTGTAAGATTTGTAAGATAATTGTTGTTGTTTCTTGCATATAACTTTCTTTAATTATTTTATTACTTATTTTCTATTTGCTATTAAAATCTTTCATAATCATTTATCAAGTAATTATGTAACAACTACCGTATTTTTATAGAGTTTTGCAAATCGATTTATTTACAAAAAATATTTACTATTTGTCTTATTAATCGAGTTTATACCTAAATACTGAATGTCCATGCAATAAATCCCTAATTTAGTATACCACTGAAAATGGATTTGTTTATACATGCAGTCAAGTCAATTCTATACGTCTAAACTAATTATTGGATTAACATTTCAATACGAATATACAATTATTTAGTTAGAAAAATTAACACAAAAATATATAAATACAATTTTGTTGAATTGTATGTACATATGAAGTATTGTATACAGTACCACAGAAAATACGTAGGCTAGATACATAATATTATAGAAAAGACATGGAACAGGCATATTATTTTGTGGGAGTTCGTATCACGCAATCTAGAACACTGATTTCATGAAAAATCTAGGTTCGTTGATATTAGTATAGTTAGTAAACATGAAACTCATTCCCTGTAGCCACAGTAAAAAGAAGCTTAACAACGATTGAAATTAGAATATATTCAGAATAAGTTCATATTAATTAGAAATGAACCTAATATGAATTCAATGTATTATGCCACTCGCTTAAGGCACAGCGAAATTAAATCGTTCAAGTGTATTTAATACGTAGAATTTTTTACATACGAAAAAAAGGAGTTCATGTATTGTTTAACAAATTCTATCATCCTATAGTGCAATTTTTTCAGAAGTCTGCCAATGCAGTTGTAAAGCTTTTTAAATAGAATTTTTGCAATTTTTTCAGAAATTTGTCGATGCAATTGTAAAGGTTTTTAAATAGAATTTTTGCAATTTTTTCATAAATTTGTCGATGCAATTGTAAAGCTTTTTAAATAGAATTTTGAATAGATTTTTTGCATAAATGAATTCCTCGCTTTTGCAACACATATTGAAAGTATGCAATTTTAATTATTTATACCTTTGAAATCATCTAGTAACTCGATCTAATATTTTACACATAGTATTATAGATCTATTGGTTATTATAGTCTAAAAGCAAATTAGAATAAAAATTGGTGATTTTGTATCTTTTCTTTGTGAGTTTCTTATACACCAACTGTACCCTCTCTCTTCCTCAAACCAAACACACTTGTACAACATTATATACATAGGCATTATATCTACGGTTGGTTAAAGCGCTTTCGGTATCGTACAGTTTATTAACAATTTGAAATAGTAAAAATAGTGACAAAAGAAGTTTGCGATTATTGTCAGATATATTACATCCACCAGGTCAAATTCAGTTCAAAATAACCTTCGACTCGATCACCATATTATTTTACATAGTTTACTTACGTTCCTCCTTTTAGTCATTCCATGATCATTTAACTCCAAAAATATTTAAGATAAAGTTAATGAAATTATAAGCCATGCGTCCGGAGTCAGCGCAGAAGATCGCAATCGTAAACAAGAAAATAGAGAGTCTGATACGTAAAAAAGTCAAGCGAGGCTGAACGTGAACAAAACTAACCGTTATTTCTCCTAGCATGAATTTCTTGGTCCTCCGATACAGTCTCCAGTAGTGGTAAAGTATTATCTGGACAGTAAGGTGAACTGAACGGAACCCCTGTACTACCCTCTGACATTCCAGCGCCATCCAAACCTGAGCTATGACAACTTCGTGGTAGGCTGGAGTATCCTGTAACACGAACGTTTCAAACGATTCATTTTCTCTTTGAGTTACGATTTAATTATGAGGCGTCAAACCAAAATGGATGACTTTATTTCAGGGAAATATTATTATGATCAGGAAAGAATTTATGTAAGAAAGAAACGTAATAAATAGCTGAACGTGATAAGAAAAATTGCAGGACCTCTTAGATACGTCATAATCAGTTTTGCATAAAAATTTAATGTCTTAGATATGTTATAATCAGTTTTGCATCGAAATCTGAAGCCTGATGACGTATTAGAAATGTCATTTTAGACCAAAGAGTTAAGCTTCAAACCCTTATTAACTGTTAACGATACATCTGACATGAGCGCAAAATGTGTCTGACTTAGGGACTTATTGTACTGTTGGAGGGTGCTTATTCTACTTGCTCTACTGCCAAGTCAGACGCAACCAAGTCAGTAAAATAAGTCAAGTCAGACATATTTAGTGCATACTTTAGAAATTCTTCTAACAATTAAATATATTTATATATCATAATTAAAATAATAATGGACTTCAAGAATAGAATTTTTCGCTGATATTCACCCAACTATAGAACAATGACCGACATCAAAATTAGAATTTATTCTACTTCAAGTTTAATATCGCATCAACTGCCTGTAATGGTTATTAGCAACAAAACATGAAAGAAAAGAAAAGAAGAAAAAGCAATACAATAAACCAGAACTGTATTGCAACTGAAGTTTAAATTAATGGATCAAATAACTTTATTTCTTGGAAAAAGTTTATCACATCAGGTATTCAGAAAGGCAGAATGAAGGAATCTTCATTGTCTTATTTTTTCTCCACGTAACTTTGTTTTCATAATTCTTAAAAAGAGTGAAGCTGAAGAGACCATTTAAATAGGACCATTTAGCAAGAGAATAAAATCGTACTAACTTATTTCAACGAGATCTTGACTGGGGGTACTAGGAGTAGCTGGAACGCTGCTGGCTTTTCTTCTAAGACACGTCGATTGACATCGCTCTGTTGGTGATTCCTCTTTTCTTAGCGCACCCGATTCCTCCAACACTTCTTTCTCTGTTCTTCCGGTGTACTTGAACTTCGTCCCCCATGAGAATATGGATCCGCCGCTTACAACTGGTGCGTCCGATGCTCTGGGTAATCTAATGAAAGAAAATGATCGTTAGTCATTGGGTTACTTTGTCTATTACAACAATAATAATCTGAGTACATTCAGGTAATAGATCGAGCATAAAGAACCTTCCTAAAAGAAATTTGTAAAGAGCAAGTACTTCGTTTAAATTTTAAAATATAACATCGATGATTATAATTTATTGATCAGCATTTTTATCATTCTTCTGAGTAGAGACTGCATATAATTTCATTTTTTATATCAAATTCCCATTTACGACATTCTTCATTTTTGATTTTTTAAATAGACGAATATATTTGTGAGTGTTCTAAGATGTGTATGATAAATTGTTATTTGTTAACGAATCAATGTAGCCTGCAGCTTAAAATCATAGGATGATAGAACAATCATTCACAACCAACATTCGTTATCAGTGATATTAATAAATAATTGTGGGCATGATAGTAAACAACACTGCCACGGGCCAGTGCTATTAACAGCAATTAATGGTTACACTATTTGGTGAAATATCGCTAAAAATATAATAGGGCTAAAGGCTTGCTTTAATATCGCTATAAGCTCGCAGGTGGTTCCAAATTCTTCGTTTCTTAACCGAGGCATATTATCGAGTGTTCAGAGAATTTCTAAGCGTATTTTTCATTTATAATTATGTATCTAAAGATTGAGATTCATTTAGAAAGATTAGAGGAATTAAAATCAGCGAAAGCTTTAGCAACGCTATTGAAAGATTATTAAAAGTTCTTTTTAATAGTGTAATTACAACCCTGAAGCAATATATTTTTTTATGAGAATCACAATCGATTGATGAATTCATACATAAAAATTCGAGGACACTGTATATATCTAAATACTATGATTTGTTTTTATATGCTTTGTGCGTTAACATTTTCATTTTTAATTAATAAAGTATGTATACATACGTATAGTTACGAAAATATTAAATTAAAATGATGACTATGTTATCAGTTTACGTACAAAAGTATCCTGTCTTTTATATAATTTTTTATACATTTTCTATGAATCATATAATGATAGTAATGGCGTGAATGTACACACATACAATATATGTATATGCAAATAATGTGTGAAGTATGAAAAGACTCATTCTGTTTTAAAAATGAACGATTTGTGTACCCATTATCGATATACATAATTGTATGTATTAAATTGTTTTCAAAAATAGCCGAATTAAGATAAGCTAAAAGCAACATGATCTTCCCAACGCTTCCCATTGTACGCAACGAAATTCTATTAGCGCAAAGCGCTTTTTTTTATATGTATTATCTCTAAATGTGGTTTATTAACTCATTTGCGCAGTAAGTAATTTTTCACGATACTGAAACGCCATGATGTGAAAATAAATCAATAAACACTAGAAAACAAATTCAGAGATATAAAATGTTTAAAAATATACCTAGAAAATGTTACGTATTATTATTTATCAATTTTACAATGTTTTTAAATTAAATTAAGTCATACACTTCAAATTTAATTTGTTATTCTGCGCCAATGGGATAAAGTGTTTCGACTGAGTATCATTTATTGAATCGTGAATACTTTCATTTCAGAATTTTACAAATTTTGAAATTTTTTGGGATATTGCAATATATCATAAATAATTACAATTCCCAATTGTGTTATACTTCGATTTTTATTTCCTACGTTCATTGACTTATTTTCAAGAATACCTATCGCAACTGAAATTTATACAACATACAACAGAAACGTACAACCTAATTCCGAATTTTTTATTCGTCAAAAATATTTCTGATAAATATTACTCGCAAAAACCCGAAAAAATAACAATGCAATATTTGTAACGCGAAAGAAATTACAAAAAAATTGAGGACAAAAATTAAGAGATTAAGAAAAATACACTCCTAATTGTAATAATTTTGAAGATACAACGCATATGTGTCAGATGAATCAACCCACGTTTAAATGATTACTATAAATGAATTTATCTTTATAACTGATTTACAAAATCAGCAGGTAGGTAATTTTACAAAATACAAATTAAAATGAAAGTGAAACCGAAATAAATAAAATTTTTGTCACATTTTATACTTGAATTATTTAAACAATCATTTGTTTATTGCTACAGTAATTCACTACAATAATGGATATTGTATTTTTTAAAAACACACTCACATTATTAAAAAAACAAATTTTTAATTTGCAATTAATATTGCAAACGCGACATCCATGTTACAAATAACTATTTCCTACAATCTTCATTTATTTCCTTCATTTCTCTTTTCATCATCAGTAGTTCCTCGTTAACTGTACATCAATTATTAGATTCCAGATAACGACGATATCAGATTCACTGTTATCTTTTATTTATATACTGTTCTTATTTGACAATTCTAATTTAGCAGGTACTCAACGCTCGAGAACAATAGGACCATAAAAAGAAGGATAATAATACAAATTTTAGTCGTCAATTATAGAGTTTGATTCCTTCGTAAAATCTTCATAAAAGCAACGACACTAAGTAATTTCAAGTAGCCAAATGGTACGCCATGTTAGTTTATATTGAACAGTTTTCATAAACTGTCTGCTAACTTCAAAGTAATAATATAAAGAAAGTAACAGAAAGAACTGAATACCAAATTATAAGTTCACAATTAAATTTTAACCCTATGGCATACCAGAAACTGCACCATAAAAATTGCGATTTTTAATACGTATTTCTGCTTGAAAAACTATCATAAATTTTTCCCATTTTTCTTTTTGCAAAAATAATTATTACAAGAAAGAACCTGATGTATCAAATAGTACTTCCAAAGACCATGGGAATTCCAAACTCCTGTATAATAATTGTTCTGTTTTAACAATTCTTGTAGATATCAAATAATACTCTAAACAAGGAATCCCAAAAATTTAGAAACTTAATCCATCGTCTGCAACTTGGGTATTTGAAGACACAGAACTTACTAGTCTTTTGAAGTACTCCATGGAAGCTAAAAAGAAACTACAAAAGAACAGTGTAACATTTACGAACGAAAACTCTTGGACAATAATTCTAGAGATGCTCAAAAGTAACACAAAATTTTTGTAGATTTTTTAAAACCTTAGGACATCAAAAAAATCTTTGATGGACATTTTGGACATCACTGACAGTGTTAATAAAGAAAAAAGGCTGCTGATGAAAGATTAATTATATCACAAATTAAATAACCGGAAGTGGTCAACAGACAATCGTCTCTGAAAAACTCGTCGAGCACAAAAGATATGAGATAGTGTCACTTGCACAAAGATCTAATAAAAAATACAGAACTGTCATTTTCACCAGTAGATAGTTGTCTATTTGTACCCTTGTATCTATGGTCTCATTGTTCTCGTAGCGTCTGAGGCAGCCATAAAACCCAGCGAAGCGCAAAAAGGTTCGCCTATCTCTCTTAAAATAACCGCAATTCGGTGAAACCTTTGGCGTTGCAGCTAACGAGGGACCGTTGCATAACATACCGTGCAAAGTAATGATAATGCTCGTTTCGAGCATCAGCGATAATCATTTGAACCCAGTGGCGATTAAATCGTCGCACCCCACCATACTCTTCGACAAAATGTAAATACACATACACAGAAAGAATTAATATGAATATAGTCTACACTGTCTCCTATGTTTAAGGTTGCAAAATGTTTGAAGCGTCGAACGCCCGTGCCAAAACATTAAAAGCATTTCAGCTGAATAACGGCATACATACGTGAAAAATAACATTTGCTCGATGGCGCATCTCCATACGTGGCGGCAGTTTGACCCCGTAGGACACTTAAATCCAACAGTGTGCTTCTTCTGAAAATTGCGGGGAAAACATTGCACTAAAACCTCTACACTATGTACGTTGGATTCGAGAACTACCACTACATGTAGTTATACCATGTAATTACCTTAACAAATAAATTAATTGAAAAAAAAAAGAAAGAAAGAGTTACTAGGTTTTTTTTACCGAACACTAATACCTCGCAAAAATGTAAAAGTATTCTGAGAAAACATGTCAAACAAGAAATCGAATCGTTATATATAAATTATCTAATAGAACGTTCAGTAGCTTCGTTAAAAATGAAGAAAAACTGTAGTACTGTGGTCTCTTTTCCCACACTTCACGTACTGTTCTCTCGACTGTCTTCGAGCTAATAACAGGAAACATTTAACACTGAGAAACAATGAAAGGGAACGTATAATACATATACAAATTTCGATCAATTGATATGTACACACTATTTCAAACTTACACATCTACAGAGCACGCGATCTGCACTCGTTGTAACGACAGTGTTCAAGTAGTTATTCGTTATACGCTCGTTTGCTAATGTTAATATACTGACACTAAAGCTGGTCAAATATTAATTACAACAGTTCGATCTGGATGAAACAGACTTTCGGCAACAGTACGTTTGTGCAAACCTAGAAACGTAACGTTCAAGACGGGCGAAGTAGGATGAAAGCAAGTTACCACTTTGAAAGACTTCAAACGACTCCGTCGTTTCATTGGGACGCCTAACCACACAACAATTCTACTCGAAGCTTTTCAACGATAAAGACGACACAGTAACCTTATTTCATTCGCACACTGATGATCGAATTATCGTGGAAAATAATTCGATCGGGTTAGTACGTGACACACCACACAGTATCGACATACACTTCGAGACTAAGGTAAGAAAACAGTGAACAACCCGTGCAACTGCTACGAAACGACTCACCTTCGTCCTCACGTCCTGGATAGGCCCAGCAGTGGAAAATAATAAGATTAGTGGAACTCGTAACTATATGGAGCGTACAATACGTATAAAGTCTTAGGCACAAAATAGTCTGGCATAAAACGAAAGTGTCTCGCTTGGTAGATAAAGGGGCAAAAAGATGGAATGGCTAATGAAATAAAAGAAACAACCACGGAACCACTCTCTTTTGTAGTAATGTGATTGCACTAGAAAATAAGGTATGTTACTAGGAAACAGTAAAATGTCTGTGTTAAAAGGAAATTAGTCAACAAATTTTCTAAATATAGGTATGAAAAATTACGTTTAAGGATGAAGATACAAAATTGTGTAAATAGATGTATATTATTAGTAGGTGTATTTAGTCTATTTATATTGAAAGTTTGTATTTCTTGTAACTTCAAGTCTGGAATTATAGTATTATTAGATTTTTGAAATGATTTCATTTTTGTTTTCGAAATTAGGAAACTATGAGTCACTTTCACTTAGCTATGCACACAGATACAAGGCATGTCTTTGCAACAGTTGGTGTCGATGTTTTTGCATTACAATGAAATGCAACGTTTTCTTTGATACTTTATTTCACGACAGGTAGTCATTCTTTAGACCAAGTAATCGATTTATCCGAAAAAGGCTCCGTATTAGAGCAAATAAGAGACTAATGCTCTGAGAATTGAGCTTATTAGGGGCAAATGAAATTGTGCGGTTGCATGGGCTGAATGACAGAATTTTTTTGCAACTTAATTCTTCTTAGATATAACATAATTTCGATAATCTTAATAATTTTGGAGAAATTTTACTCATTTTAGTCTCAGAATTATTAAATTAAGAGTTAAGTGTTTTTAGTTAATTAAATAAAATTATCAGGTACCAGTAAATTCCAAACTAAATGAATCTAAGCAAGCTTTACTTTTTAACAGGGAAATAGGTTTCTTTTCAGAATAAGGAGGAAAAAGATCTTCCGATAGATAATTCTCATATTTAAGACTTCTGTCTGTTCTTATAGACGAAAAAAGCTCATAATATTGTATAATTGAAAATATTTTCATTTTTGAAAATATGTAGAAAGCAAGAGAACTAAAATTTTATTATAAAATGAAAAATAATTTTTGGACTGTAATATTCATAATTTCTGGAACTAAAAAGTTCCAATGCTAATGAGAAGTATTTGACAGAATGGCGAAAATTATAACCTTTTTTCAAGCGTTCTAAAATAAAAATAAAACAAATATAACTAAACTACATGAGAATACAAAAGTAGACTACAAATACCAACAAATTTTAATTACTTTCAAAACAGCGACATCTAGTATGACGACATCTAGTAACATCAAATTCGACTATTTTTATTTATAGAAGGAAGTAATAAATATGTCTCATTCTATAAATATGTCTCATTTGTGAACTAAACTGTTTTTATATATATATAATAAAATTTGAAGTTAATTGCTACATTAGTTTTTGAGATAAAATTTCCACCAATTTTTTCCTAATACTCTCCATTACACTTTTCCCTCTCTCTAGCTAGAAAAACCATAAACACTTTTTCTACAAACTTTACATATATCAAACTAGAATATCTCTAACTATATGTACATTTTAAATGTGAAAATTATCTATTTAATAATCTTTGTACCTTTCTTTCCTTCAATTTCCAAAACAGACCACTTTTCTTTATATCCCATAATAAGACCCCTTCAAATAAAAAGCAAATAATTAAAACATTTCTAAAATTGCATGGATAAGAGTTTATTGACCTTTCGCAAAAACTCCTGAATGTCTGGCGTGTACCTTCTATGTGAATACAGACATAATTAGTACTGTCTGTAGATAAGTGCTTAATTTGCACGCGGTCATGTTTCCTTCATACCCTACATCCCATTTACGCGGAGAGCGCGCACATAATGTGGCATCAACGAACGTGCGTGGCATGGTAGAGAAAACTGAGTGGGAGGCCTTTAAGCTCCGGAGCTTTAGACGTTTGGAAGACTCGTTGAGTTAGTAATCCTATAAACTACGCTCGGTTATTGGTCAAGGTTGATTCATCGATCACATTCAAGGAAAGCTTGGGCTATTACGATTCTTCGCATTCTCGTATTCACAATTATACTCGTGTTTGAGTTTGCTAACGAATCCACATAAAGTCCACGAGAATATATTAACGATTAGCAGTCTATATTTTTAGAAATAGATTCAGATATCTAGGTCAACGAAGATTTACAATTCAGTGTATTTCATTTTATTTCGTTACCTGTTATTTTTATTTTGTCCCTATAAATGATCGTTTCGTGTTTATCAGCGATGCTATTGGTATCATGTATTAAAGTTTTGTTGTTTATTGTAAATGATGAAAATTGCAGTCAATGTTCGTCCTATTTCTCATGGCAGAAAAACAAGAAATTCCTTCATTAACCATTGATTTTGATTTACAGGTTGAAGATTAATAATAATTTATGACCTTCTTAAAATTGAAATGATGTTAAAGATTAATACGAGAATATATCATTGATCAAAATTACCACTAATTATCAAAACTCATCAATTTTTTTAAAATACAAAAATATAGCCAAGTTATTCTCCTAACAAACTTAATCAATCTAAACTCCTAAAAAGTGGTAAAATTTACCATTGCTCTTCGAAATAACTTACATGAATATTCCGTTAAATGGATTACGTAGCATTTACCTCAATGATACTGTATCAAAATCACAACTGATTCGAAAGCTGCGTCAGCTCAATAAATACAATTTTATTTTCGAAAAAGTTACATTTTCAAAATTTCGATAAAAAAAGTCGAAAGGCGTTTCGGTGAACTTCAAGGTCATCCGTACCCCGCGAATATTCAAAACCCATTGAACACCTCGAGGACGCACAATTTACTGGACACGATCAATCATTATGGGAAATTCGTTCTATACTTACACCAACTAAAACAGCCGCTCGAAGACCTCACCCTTAAAAATTGACCTCGGACCTGAAGTCACCGACACGATCCTATCCTGGAAGATATCAAAAAGGTAATGCTCAATCCATTACTTTCGGAATAATAAGACGCGTCTAAAAACTTAATCGTAGTCGACGGCGCTCGCTCAATCGATAATAGTGGCATACTGTTACTCATCCATACTGACGAACCACGACCACGGACGCACTGTTTACTGCTCAACAAATCAATTTTCTAGTGGAAAAAGTGTACTCTGTTTAGCCAGTGATAAACCAGACGAGGCATATTCGGAATTGTTCCTGAACTAAAGGACTAGAATTTCAAACTGATGGTACGAGAACTTAAGGATCATAAATTTATGGCTACAATATTTTAAAATTAAGGTAATCCTTTTACCTTTAAAGGTAGGATTTTCAAATTGAATTTACTGAGTCTGTGAAAATTATGGAGATGGTTCTGAAGAACGAATCCTCTACGTGAAGGAACGTAGGAAGATTTTTCAACGTCAGATAAGTATGTGATTTCATCTTAAGAGTAGCAAGAACAATACAAGTCGAATTGTAAAAACAGATCTTAATAGTGTAGTAAAACTGGGATACACTGGTGAAAGGAATCATATTTTATCTATTTAACTATGAATGCTTAGGGATGTCTGACACTTGCGCTACTTTTTCAGATCGAGTTTCTATTTCCGCCTTTTCCTCGAGTTGCCTGTTTTAACGATAGGTGGGACGGAAGGCAATTTGCTTGTACAAATAACAAAAAATGATAGGTTGTGGGGTCATGATTGATTGTTGATACTAGAAATATACGTTGGTATCTAGGTGCATTAAATACCATTGCAAAGGGAAATATTGAAACGAAAATGTAATGTGATGGAGAAAAATAAACAGAAAATATGAGATGGCATTGACAGAGTTTCAACAATTCATTTTTCCTACTGACTGATTTTATCACAGTTTATCTTTTCCAGTTTGTGTAATCAAGTCCTAGCTGTCGAGTAATTGGTATATTTTACTTTGGTAAATGAATAAATCCATTCAACAAGACAAGTCAGTAAATATAGACATGTTATCCTTGTCCTGTGTCGACTGTCCCTATTCATGTCCCACCCATGCGCATTTGTTGACATCTATCGACTTGACTCAGTGAACGAACTGCAGTATCGCAAATGCAACAAATTAATTTCACATTCAGTTACATTGCAAATGAAATATCAACAGAAAGTAATTATTTCTGTTTGAGTGCAATTACTAGCTGTTTCCTAGAAATAAATCATACTGATATACCAGACTACGTGTCTTGTCTTTCACAATATTTAGTCAGCTGACAATTAAGCAGCTAAAATACTTTGCTTCTTCACGCAAGTTGGTTAACATTTTTCCTTTGATCGTAATCCTCTTGAGAAGAGAGTAGATTTCTTGACAAATCAAGTATAAATCTTCAATAAACATTCACCATCTCTTAAAGTTGTTTTTATGAAGCAGGAGAAAGATTCAGTCCTATTCTTCATTTTGTTTTTCTCCACAGTCTTATAAAATTATAAACATTTATCTTGAATTTCTGAGAAAATTTAGATTACCTAGGAAACGTTAAATATAGAAGGTCCTTGGTCAGGTTCTTTCCTTCTAGGTCTTGAAAATCTCATAGCAATTACGACATTGTACGATCTTTGATTTCTTGATGTTCCACAATTTTCTGAATTCTTTACCTTCGTGAAATCAAGATCAAGAATCATCCTACTTGCGTCCTCTGCTGCGGCCCCTATTTCGAAAATAGCTCGTGTGGAAATAGTGAAGCAACCCGTAACAGATATCCGTTTTGGGGTAATGGCAAAGAGAAGTATCTTGTTTCAAGAGAGGGAAACGATATGGTATCCCACCTCCTACTATTTTTATTTAAAACATGATTCTTGCTATAGTAAAAAGAGGGAAATGCTTCCTATAATGTTGTGTAATGAATAATAATTCCGTCATAAAAATATGTCGAAAATGTACACTAAAATTTTTTCGTATGGAGATCTGTTTTCGAGAAAGTCGAGTTAAAAAATTGTATAAGTACGCTTGTATTTATTGTTAGACAACCTATATCATTCGCTCAAACATTATTCCTGTTCGTGTTCTTAAAGTATATTAAACAGGATTTAGTATAATTTTAAAGAATAATAAACATGAAGCTCAAATGCTACGTTTACTCCACATACCAAAATTTCATGAATTAGAAAGCTAAATTATTTATGAATTAGAAGGTGTCTCAAGAACTGAAAATATCGAATATATTGTCAATTCACGCTTTTATAATAGCCAAAATAGATTTTGTCTACAATATCAAGGGCCATGCTTCAAGCATATTTCGTAAACTAAAATAAATAAATTATTAAAATTTAATGCTATATTATTTTTTAAAATTATACCAAAACTTCACTGACATTTTTTTATAAACACAAATAGGAGTAGCAATAGCTACTCAGATTGAATGAACGAAGCAGACTGTGTCTAACAATAAGTGTAGGCATACGTAATGAGGAAACTTAATTTTCTCAAAAACAGAGCTCATACAAAAAAGTCTTATTTTATATTTTCGACTTATTTTTACATTAGGAATCGACTTCTTTTTTATTGTGCCAGAATTTTGGAAACATCCTATGCACTAGTATTTATAACACAAATACAATTTTTACGTTCGCAGAGCATCCTACATGAGCCCATAACAGAGAAAAGTTGCTTTCTTAATGACAAAAAGGAATTGCTGTATAAGCAACAAATTTTCATATTTGATTTATAGTCGATTTAACGTATTCTTATCACTCGCAACTTATCACCACGTTTAATTTTCTTTTTCCTGTGTGAATGTTAACAATTCTGATCCGTACAGGAACTGATACAGGAGAACAGATGGATCACCAAGCAACACTCAAAACACTATTACTCTTTGTACAAGCTAATTATTTATTACCGTTACACTCTTTGAATCACGTCCTTGTCACGCGTCTATTGAAAGTCATTAACTAGTCAATAAGATTCGAACACGTGCCGATCATGAGGTTCTTGTTAGCAGTCGTTATAAAGCATGTAACTTGTACTGCTACAAGCTTATAGAAATCTCCCATATTTAGATTTTATTTAAACAATTAAAATATGATGTCATATCATTGATATGTAGTTTAATTCAATTCAGGTACAATACAGGATGCGTTCGGAAAATATAAAATATTTTATTAATTGGTTATGTCCTATAAGCATGAATATTTTCAATATTCAATGAACTAAATTAATTTGATGTATTTATATTTTGTAATTATTTTAGGTGTAATTTAGTGGAAATTAAAGTTCAAACGCAATTTTATTAATCGTGTAAATATTAACCCGTTAATTTATTGTATTTCGTAACGCATAATTGTTTAGTTAGTATGTTCGAAAAAATATGATTCACTCAAATAAAATGGAACCTAGCATGAACTTTGCACTATGCACTATACACTTACTGTAAAAACAAGTTTCAAGGAAATTGTGTGATTAGAGTATCTAATCTTCAAATTTTCATGAAGTTGTGATTGAAACTAGAAAACAGTAAAACAAAACTCTCATTAAACATTTTACTATTGTTTTTAAGCTCCTTGGAGAAAATTGAATAATACACCGTGTATAGACAAATTAAAGTGATTAAAAACGGTAAAAGTATGAAGTAATTTTACCTCACTTATCGTTAAATGCACGATAAACATCTTCCCTTCGTAGTTAATTTTCTGAACTTCCGGCCAGCGGAAATGATTTGTTTTTCGAGATCCTTGAAACGTTAAGATTCCACAGTGGTTAATCCCCAAATAAAGTTGTACGCCTTTCTGATCCTGAAAGATTAAAGAAGCAATATTTTCACTGAATTTTAAAATCTAAAAATACGTGAGAAAGATAACAGAATCCATGACTCATAAAGTTCTGCAGGCTCTCTTAAAAATAAAATATTTCAAAATTTCCAACTCGTACATCAAAAGGGCCTAGGCAAATAATTAAGAAATATGTTTGTCACCAAACAGGAACATTCTGTATTTTGTTATTTTATTTTACCTTAACAGGATGTGGATCAACGGCGTACGTGTCCAACTGTGATGCTAGCCTAAGGAAGTGAGTTTCTGCTTGCTCTGGCGTGAACCCTTTCAATTGCGTTTGATGCAGTTCCATAGCTTTTTCTTCAATAGCTTCTGTTTGTTTAAGTAATAATTTGTGCGCGGAAATATAGTTTCCTTCATGAAGTTCCGGATTATAATCTCCTAATTCACCTATAATCAGAAATAATAGAAAATCAGTTCATTTTGATGAAATCCTTCCTATTATGAAATTTTTATATATAATAACTCTGACTCTCTTCTATGTCTTATATACTTTTTCTCATTACTCAGCATTTACAATATTTATAAATTTATCTTCTATATTTTTTTATAATTCACATATATAGATAAATGTCTCAGTAGCTGACCATATCCCGCTACCTAAACACAAACGCCAATTTTATTTAAGTTTAAGCTTAAATTATAATGTATCTAATGAGAAACAAGAGGCAGTATCATACAATACTATATCCAGCTACTGAATATAGTTTAAATTGAGGTGACGTGTATAAACATACATGAAGATGTTATCCAATTACTGAGAGATTTGACATTTTAAGCGTCCAGGTACTGGAACATTTACTTTACATATCAGGAAAGATTTTAGAGTGTATTTCGTAGAAACCAAGAATACCATCATAAGATATGTATTTCTTTCTTACGTAGACATGGATAAATTAAGTTGAAGAAAACAAAGTTAAAGAAAGCGACTCGAGATGAAGAGATTACACAATTTTCCTCAAAATTAACATACTTTGCACGATGCACGCCGCAAGCAGCGCTGCCTCGCCTGGACTGCAACAAAGTCGCCCATGAAGAAGGTCCCTCTTGAGTTGCTGGTAAACCTGATACCTAGTTATTTCTTCTTTCAGCCTTAGAGGATCCGGTGGATAGAATTTCACACGAAAACTAAACAGTATGTGGTCCATGTCTGGAACACAGTATAGCGAAAAATAAAGTGAACCTGCAAATCCACTTTCGCCTACACACATTGATATACACACAAATATTATTGTTAAAACTGTTTAGATTACTGTAAGACGATCTCTAATAAAACACTTTTCAACTTTCGACGCGAGAAATTAAATATATGAGTTCCAAGAAAATATTTCTTCCTTTAATTAAAATAACAGCCAATTCACACTCTCATTTTCCTTTTCATTCACATATTTGTGGTATTCCTTATTCGAGATCTTAAAACGTTCTTAATTCAATTTGTAATAAACGATACTGTTGCCTGTGTGTGAGAGCGTGACTCAGTGCTTAAGTTTAGTTCTTTTTTTTTTTTTTCACAATTCTCATTTCCTTTACCGAAATCAACATGTGTTATATGTCTTCAGATGTATGAGAATAGCACAATAGGTCGCTAGAGTTTGAAACTTTCATGTGACATCGACCCGCGGTAATTGAATACAGAGGGAGAGAAGCATAGCAATCGAAGCCTTGGTCACAGCTGTTCGCTGCTATACACAATCAAATTTATGTGTTTTCTCATACATAGAACCTGTTTGACTTTGAGTACGAGTTATAGTATCTTTTTACATCACTGGTATAAACTGTGTCTGTAGGAACAATAATAGAATACAGTGTGAAGGAAAAATATATCAGTTTTTAAAATAACATTGAATTAATAAAAATTTTCCTTCAACAAAGAGACGTAGCTTCTCATACATCGACACATTTACGAATGAACTAATTATATACAATTTTTACGAATATACATTTCAAATAGTCATTTTAATATCTTAATTATCTCAGTAATTACAGTAATCAAATTTTATTTCGTTGAATGTTTATAATTTATAGCATACTAAATCAGTTTAGGATATTTTGTATTCTAAGAATGGTAACCAACCTTTTACTTGCTTAATCGCCGTTTTTGCCAGGTCTAACCAATGCTGAAACAAAATATAGTTTGTCATGTACTGTGAATAAAAAATTCGTTTTATAAATAATAGAGTTTATAGCCAATAGAAATAATAGAAAACCTAATTTTTGTTGTTTCCTTTTAAAAAAGTGGAAACTAATAGAAATATAACTACTTGTTAATACATGTTACGTTAATAAATAGCAATGTTTTCGCTATTAAAACCAACTTACTCTCTGCCTACAGTGATCCACGTAACGTAGACCGAAGTAATCTGTTTCCATGATGTTAAGTTGCTTGCATACATATTCGAGAATATACTTTCCTTTATGCTGAGGCTGCAACAAAAAAAAGACGATCGGGGCGTAAAGATTCATTTTGCAATAAAGGTAACGAGAAACAGATGGTAATTACTTGGATATTATATGGTGAAATAATTGCTTGTTTGATGAAACTATTTACCTCAGGAAAAAATATATATTATACAGGGCACAAACAATATACATGGTAATATTTCAAA
Organism: Calliopsis andreniformis; assembly: GCF_051401765.1. Classification (NCBI taxonomy): domain Eukaryota; kingdom Metazoa; phylum Arthropoda; class Insecta; order Hymenoptera; family Andrenidae; genus Calliopsis; species Calliopsis andreniformis. The sequence continues at coordinate 8,298,705 of NC_135067.1, read as the reverse complement.
GAATGGTAGAGGAGCCCAAATAAAACAAAATATCCTGTAACATAATATCTGCTGTACCTCCATTTTGCAATAGTAGTGCCTTAAAATTAACATAGCTATATCTTGAACTAACAATCAGAGGATTCTGTAATTTTATAGATACATTGGAGAGCAAAAATAGAGCCAAAAAGTTTTAATATTGTTGTAGCTCTTATGATTTAACTTTTATAGAGCTTTAAAAATCCGCGATATTCATAGGAAATGGATGTTGAATTTTTGAAGCTCTATAAAAGTGAACCCTAAAAGGTATTTTTTGCTTTTCAATGCATCTGTACAATTACAGAATCCTCTGATTATTACTTTAGCATATAGGTATGTTAACTTTAAAGCATTATTATTACAAAATGGAGGCAGGTCGGACATTATGTCCCAGGACATTTTACGTTCAATTTGAACTCCCCTATCATCCTTTAAAATATTACCTCGTATATCATTTACACTCTGTATAATAAAACTATTTATCTCATAAACAAATTCGTATGTATTTCCACTCTTTCTTCTTAAACTCTTACAGCTACTGTTTTTATCAATTGAACCTTAGCTTCTACTTGTCAATAGTACTAACTCCGAGAAAAACTAATATTCTAATCTACTTATAGCTCATACACTATTCCTAAACGAATGAAGTTGTCAACGCTGGGAACTATTGATATGAAACCTAGAGTCTTATTTGCACAGAGGGTTTTAAATAAAGCCTTAGCGAGCACGTTCAATTGCTCTGGACTGATGAGAAATGTATGAAGTTCTATGTATAAAATCGAAGATTTCGTATATCAAAGATTTGCTTTTAAATGCAGACATGAAAGAACTGCTGAGTTTGCCAATATCATTCTCAGATGTTATCTCAACAAATGTTGACGTTTCCAAATGAAATAGAGAACCATTCACTCAAGAGAAGCAGAATTGAAGACCTAGTAATATTTTACTCACTATTCCTTAAGGAACTATCTTCTTGTTTACATAACATTATTTATAGATTATGCAGGGTGGATTCGAATTAGACGAAGGAACAACGAAAAAATTATTTCATCTAATATACTACATCAGTTTTCGTTGTATTTTTAAAGTAACAAAGCTTTAACAATATGAATGAAATCTTCTAAGTTCTCTATTATAATTAGAAAAATAATTTGTTTACTATTACTTAACAGGAAAATGATTTATATACCATCATCGTCGTACTCAGTGAGATGTAAATTACTACTTAAAATTTTATTAAAATCTGAAAGAAACGTGAGCCAGGAATGCCTCTCTAGACGGCTGATGTATAGCGGGTTGCTTGTCTGCAGGTACCCAAATTTACATACTTAAGGGTTGCATTCACTTAGAAGTTCGAAAGAATATGCAAACTCGAAAATTATTGTTCTAAGAAACTGTAGATGAAAATGGAACTAAATATATTTTAGATAAAAAATATATTTATAAATTAGATTTTTTCAATCTTGTGTTAATAAATATTAATAATAATATACATATATATTTTTGTCTGTCAGCTCAGTTTCAAAATTTTTCATTCTACTCTTATCCAACATCTCTAATTTTAATATAAAAGCTGTAAAACATCTTTAAAATTGGAACATGTGAATCTAAAAATTCTTTGCCAATAAATTCATGAATCATTTTTTTTTTTTTTTTAAGTTTATTATTTAATGTTGCATCAACCAATTTAGTCTGTTTTAAATCACGAATCATTGTACACTACTTAAACAAGAAATATATTTCTTTCGTCACACCTGCCCCACTGATTTGCAATTCTGAATTACAATGTAAACGTTTCAAGAGAACGAATACATAATTTCACAGACTTTGGTATGTACCAAATCAAGGATACCTTCATTTCTAATCGCAAGTCATTGTGCGACGCGATGCGTGGCTCAAACTAGTAATTCGTTTCGGTATCATTTAACCTACACATTGCCAAATATCACGACAGATCTACACGTTTCATGATACGTTCCCGAATGAATAAACTGGTACGTAGATTTCTAGCACGCTGCATTATGTGCTTCGAATAATTACGATAAATGTCAGCAATGATAATGCATATCTAACTATGTAACGATAACATATTGTATAATTGCTTAAAAGTACAAATAACACGACGAATAAACTATATTATTCTATTCAAAGTACTAAGAAAAATGGATAAAAAAATTCAAATTTTATAACTTTAACGATTCCAAATAGCCAAATCTAGAAATTTGGAAAATATTAAATACTAAAATTTAGTATTTTCTAGTATTCGAATTTTCAATTTTTTTCATATATTTTAATCTCTAATTTTTCAAGAATATTAATTTTCAAATATTCAAATTTTTTAGAAATGTAAGAAACACAGAGTAATTTTAATTATTTATAATTCTAAAAAATATATGCTATAGTCCACTAAAAGAGGTATACGGATATTTATCTTGACGAGTTCTACAAATTGTCTCATACTATTGTGTAACAAGAAATGTCACACTTCGCAAACTCTTTCTTGAGATTAATTTATGCGTCGATAGCTCATTTTTATCTTATCAAAAGTGAAAGCAAAAAACTGAGTGTATTTGTTCAAGAAATAAGATGAAGAACGGAAAGTTTATACGTAACGAGGAAATAGCATACGTGGAACGCAGACAATATAATTGGTGTTGGTATGAGGGTTCTAGACTGAGAGCTTCCCTAGAAGTAGAGTCGTTAGATGACTGATGTCTAAAAGCCATATGTAACTATGTAATGACAACAGCAGTGTTTAGGGGAAAATTTAACTCTGGCATATTCACCATGAAAAGCATGAATGATTGCCTGAAGAAAACTCGTGGGAAAACAAGAATTGATCGTTCTTAATCTACACTCGACAGCAGCAGACGTATATTTTTCAGAAATAAGTATGTATGCTGAATGGTATAGGAATGCAGATCTTAAATCGATTTTTTAAATGATCGATTTTTTGTATCCATCTTTCATTAGCCGATTTCATCATGAATCGATTTTTCAAACGATCGATTTTTTTTTATAACAGTGGAGCGATATTTTATATCCATCTGTCGTTAGCTAATTTTATTGTGAATCGATTTTTCCCCACAAAATCAAATCAAATCATACTACAATGGAGTAACTGTGATCCCACTGTGGAAAATAATTGATGGCAGTGTACAGAAAATTTACTATATTTTGGTTTACTAATTTCCTGTTTACTAACACTTTGTATATTTCAGAAAATATAGAATAAAATTGTTTCAGTGTGGAATTTATTTTCAAGAGGAAATTGATTTCAAATTTGAACCAGGGTACGAGTGCACCACAGCACACTTTTAGACACTTGAAAAGTGCGAAGGGACAAGAACACTTCTCGTTCACCTTAGGCAGAGTCGCAGCCTGACTAGAAGTGTGCTTACCTCAGTGCACGTGTACTCGGTTAAAAGTCAAAGTCATTGTTGGGGAACGGACGTTAGTTTCAACTTCGTCATAGTTCTGGAGGAATATTCAAAAAGTGAAGGTTTAGTGACCCAACAATTGGATTCAATCAAGCGTCGTTTACGAGCTATTAATTGTTGACAAAACGCTTAAAATATATCTAAAGTGTGTCTTATCCAGGATTTATCTACTGTTTTTGTTGTTTCTGACCTGCACAGGAACTGATCTACTGTGTCTGACCTGGCAGAGGAACTGGTCTACTGTGTCTGACCTGCACAGGAACTGATCTACTGTGTCTGACCTGGCACAGGACTGATCTACTGTGTCTGACCTGGCACAGGAACTGATCTACTGTGTCTGACCTGGCACAGGAACTGATCTACTGTGTCTGACCTGACAGAGGAACTGATCTACTGTGTCTGACCTGCACAGGAACTGATCTACTGTGTCTGACCTGGCAGAGGAACTGATCTACTGTGCCTGGTCCAACACAGAAACTGATCTACTGTGTCTGACCCGTCACAGGGACTTATCTACTGTGTCTTCACTGTATCTGACCAGGCTATTGCACACTCGTAGTAGAATACGTCCCATATCAGACACATTTCATATTTTAGATATTTCCGCAACTGGCAACTCTTTTCTCTCTTTTCACCCTATTTTAACATAGAATCATCACTTAAAATTTCTGAAACCTATTGTCGAGTACATCGTATACAAATGTAGATACTCAAAAATGTTAAAAAATTTGAAGAACCGTCTACCAATTGCATGTAGAACAGAAACGTATTTCAGAATGTGGATTCACAGAATGTATGGCTTGAAAATCACTTGAAACTTGTTCAGCAACTGTGCAAACAGTGGTGATGGAAATGACCACTTTTAAAATCGGATTTTTGCTCCTGAATACCACTTCTATTCTACAATCAATAGATGGAAAAGCCTCAGAAAAAATTAAGGTAACAGTTCACCCTATTCCTGAAGTGTATTACACTTACTTCTGTTAGAGAAAAAATTAGAGAACAGAAAATTCGAATTAGAAGATAAAAAGGTTTTTTACCAAATAATACAAAAAAGAGTATAGAAACTTCCAGTAATTTTCTACAAAGTAAAAAATACCTTTCATCTCAAAAATATTTAAAAAATAGTGAGTAAAATATAGAAAAGAAACGTTCGCCTCAACCCCAGCCATAAGTAACAATTGTTATCATTGTACTAAGGAAGATTCATGTTGAGAAGAAACTAATGAAGTTTTGTTTCAGTACGAAGTAAGAAAATATTTTCCAAGGCGAAAACTCGAGGAAAAATCTCTATGAACATGACGAAGAAACACGCGAAATAGGAAAGGTAAAAAGAAACAAAAAAATAATGTGAGACGTTTGAAAAAGTACATGAAATAAAAAAGCAATGAAACAGAATATGAAGAAGTATTGAGAATTCTAGTGAAACACATTCACTATACCACTCTCCCTCAAATTGATAGTGGGAAACCTGAAGACTTATCTTTTAAATGAAAAAATTTATGAATCATAGGAGGAATGCTATGAAGATTTTTTAAAGTTTACTAATCCTTAGACGATGCTTATGAAATACATATTATTTATAATATAAGATGTCTCAAAGATATAATACAAATGCAAAATTGAGAAAGCTACATGAAAAAGTAAGTTAGAAATATAAGAAGTTTAAGTAAAGAAAATTGAGTTTCAGTTTTAGTCGAGTACGAGTGTGCAGAAGTAGAGTCTTAGGCACTTGAAAGGTATAAATGTAAGACGAACACTTAGTCTGACCGCTGACCTTATCTACTACAAATTGGGAGCGTTCTCTTGTCCCGTATATCTCTCCAGTGCTTAAAATTGTAGATACAGTAAAACCATGATCACCTGGTATACTGCTAGATCCAACCTCAAGCACCCTTCTGGTAATTAGTTTTATTATCTGAGATAGGTAATTGTTAAATAATTCTTTAAATCTCGGACTATATTCTACTATTAAAACTGAATAACAAAAATTGTGAATAACTAATATTCGGCTAATTTAAGTACTATATTTGTATTAGTTAAGTTATAACTCAGCGAATTCCAAACTCAAATTCCTCGATACTAAAGCGGTATATGTGTCAATAAATTCTATTCTCTTTCTTCAGTTTATTTCTGCGCGTTAAATCATCACCTTTTTAGTGGTACTACTGATTTTAAAACGTTCTTTTTATTTCTGTTTGTGGTTCTATAATTTATGACTCATAACTGAGACCCTGAGCGCAAAAGTGGATGAAGCCACATTTTTCCGAAACTGTTAGTAGCATTAATTTATTACAAAAAAAAACCCTATATTTCAGATCGCTTATTTTTCCTATTTTTTCGAGTAGGTTAGTTCGTTGTTGTTTTCAATGCCTCAAATATATAATATACATTACCTAATATAATTATAATATAAAATATAAATATAGAAATCGAGTTTTTATTTTTGGATGGTAAATATAAAACCCCCTGTACAATAATGAACTATTTTTTAAAGAAATTAGTTTCTGATTTAGTTAGCAATATAACAATTAAATTACATGACATGCTATATCGAAGACATTTTTTATATAATCTAGAAACTGTTATTACTAAAAAATCACACTAATAAAAGTTGACAATCGATGGTAGACACATTATAGCTTATGGCGAACAATATTGACTGATTGCTTGGAAGCATCAATGGCGCCTGATGACCGAACTTATTCGAGCATTTGCTGACACAGAAGTAAGAATAGAAAAATTAAATAATAACAAAAATTATGCTCTTGTAGTTTATGTGTAATCAATGTCTATATTAATAGTGGTTAAACCTTATCAAGACAAAAGCCACATTCTGCTTATCAAAGAGCTGTATGTTTTACTGATACGTAGTTAAAATATTATAGTACAGTGGGTGATCAAATTTTTATGATCGTTCTTCAATTTTCACTTACTTGAGATTTGAACGAAGATGGAACTAAAAACACGTTTAAAAAAAAGTTTCTTTTTTTTATTACGAAATAAAATAACTTTATTGTAATTTTGCTTTAATTTATTTTAACGCTAATGAGAACCCAAAAGCCACAATAAGAATGTGTGAGAACCTTTGTTCTATACTCTTCGTAAGACATAAAAGTAAAATCGAATAAATTAGAATCCTCTTATAATTAGTACAACTCGTAATAAATCACACGTTAGACGATTTCGAAATAGAAAACTAATCTCTGCAGCAGCGCTAATATACGTCGGTAAAGAAATTTTCATTCACAACAACGGCCATGCAATCTCTTCAATAGAGAGCTCTCTCCCTTCTTCCCACCCTCATCCCTGTCTATTCACCCGCCACTCTACATACACCTTTCACCCCTTCGATTTATACTCTCGCATTCTCCCCTTCTCACCAGGAGTCTACATCACGTGCTGCACATTTTTGGCATTTGCAGTAGTGAATAAAATAAAAGTACATGTCCCTGAGATTAAGAGAAACTCACAGAACGCGCCTCGAATTCAAAGCCAAGAATTTCAAAGCTGTTAAAGATATTTAAAAATACACCCTGAACCTATAAATATAGTTCTATTAGCAACTTGTTGCTTTCACAATTTCCTCGTAAAAGAAATTCAAATATCGAGGACCGAAGATGAAGAAACTGATACCTGGCGAACTTCCCCAGGTTTACGAAGGATGCAAAGCAGAGTTAATAGTTCAAGATATTTATTAATTCGTGAGTAATATTTCTCACGAATAATAAATTTTATTCGTAATATTCATTCGAATAATAGCTAAAGAATTTATTCGAAATTTTATTCGAATGGAGCATAAGTGGAATTAAAAGACATCCATTCACAGATCCACATTGCTGTTAGAGAATAATTTAAATAATATTTTTGTGTAGTAATAACATCTTCGGGTCTAAGTGTCTTCGATTACTCAGTAACATTCAAGAACACATATTTGGTAGAGTGAAGAAATTAATTTTTTATATCCTGAAGTTGCTTTAAAGTAGATGCCACTTGCCTACATTAAAGTAGCTATCATAAACCATATATGTGTGTTTAGAACCCTGGCGATACTCATGAATCTAACTTTTATGAGGTAGTTCACATTAATACTTGATAATAAGTACTTTATAAAGTATGTTTGTGTTTAGCATTACCATATCGTGTACATATTTCTATAGTGATACAACAAAATAAAATCCCAATACAAAATAAGAATTAACTCAATACAAGACAAAGGGCTAAGCCCATTGAAACCCTTTCATGTGAATAAGGACACAAATGGTTATAAAAATATATTCAAAGTAACGAGGATGATAATACAATGCCTGTATCCAAGCATTTCCCTTTAGTTTTCTGATACATTAACGAAGGCATTGTTTGCAATGTGCACTACCACTTAACATTTGCTTCTGTGTCGAAAAATGACTGCACGGTGGAGGTGTTCAAAGGATAAACGCCTCTCAATTGTGTAAATAAAATTACGAGTGGTAATTGTCATTTCGTCCAGTTTATCACATTCACACAAGTAAAATAATTTAATTTACACGATTCTGTAAACAACAGACTATTGTATTCCCAGTATTTCAACAGAACTTTAAGAATCGTACACAGAATATGCCAAGCTTGAAGATCTAATTGGAAAAGTTATAATTCTGCATGAGAAAATAAATCGAAAATAGAAAATAAAATTTCTCTGACACAACGCTTCATTTTCGAGATAATTAACTATGAATTTCAATCGAGTGCGCGCGTATCGAAATATAGATAGCCGAAAAATATCTTGCACCATAAACCCATATTTAATTCGACCAATCATAGATCTGAAAGAAATGCAGGCAACAGTAGATGCAGTAGATGAGGTCAGTAATCAGACACACACAATGTTTCTTTTATCTCTTTCATTTCTGAAGTGCAAAAAAGTGTACTTTCACACACTCGTACTAGATTAAAATTCAAATTCAATTTTCCTCTAAAATAAAGCGCGTTAAAAAATTTCATTCCATATTTTTCATTCATATTTTCACATAAAACCATCACATTTACTTTTTATTATCAAGTATATGTGAATAAACCTGTATCATAGTCTGGCCTAGTTTGCAGTGGATACAGACAGTGGTCAGACAGAGAATATTACTCTCACATTTTGTATTTCTCAAGTGTTTAACATTGTACTTTCGCACGTTTCTAGTAAATCAAAAATCACATTCAAATTTTCTGTAAAATGAGGGACGATGTCAAATTTTATTCTATACTTTTCACTAATTTTTTTACCTAGTCCTACTACATTTATTATTTAATTGGAGTCGAGGTGTATCGGTAAAGTTATGTCATACCCTAGCCTAGCTTGCAGTAGATACAGACAGTGGCCAGACAGACAGTACTTCCATTATACCTTGTACTCCTCAAGCGCCTAAAACTGTATTTTCGTACATTTATACTAAATCAAAATTCAAACTAATGTTTCCTCTAAAATAAGCCACAATGCCAACAGATTTTATTCTATATTTTTCACTTATTTTCTCACTTATACCACTACATTTATCGTTTTGCATTAATCGGAGTATACCAGTAGACCTATATCATAATTTAACCAAGTTTACAGTAGATACAGACAGTGGTCAGACAAAGAATATTTCTTTTATGCCTCGTATTACCGAAGCACCTAAAGCTAACTTTCTTATACCCGTAACGTCATAGTCATGACATTGGTAAAATGACGTGTCTTTCGTTGAGATCACTGAAACGTAACATTCTCAGAATAATGAGCTAAATCTATTTTGATCCAGGTGTGGATAGTGAATGTGTTAATACTGGTAATGATTAATGACCTAAAATGTTAGCACGGAATAAAAATAGGTATTTCGTTCATGAATATTTCACAGAATTTTCGTCTACGTGTCGTATTATGTTTGCATGTGAGCGACTGATTTACTCCTACACGAAACTCACACAATCTCATCGATACGAAATTTCTTTTACGGAAAGAAGAGACAGTGTGATTGTGATATATTGATTTCATTAAACACTCTACTTTTCAAATGAAATTAAAAGGAAAACGCTAGACTTTGAATCGTGAACTAACCAGTCATTTTATTTTAAATATACTTAACAAGTTTTTATTGAAGAATGTAAATTAATTTTAATGATCATTTCTATTGCTCTCTTTGCACCCTGCACTGACTAATTCTGTATAGAACGCAACGAGAGGAAATCCTCTCACATGTCCTTCTAGTTCCTATCATTCATGACGTACTTTGTACAATAATTACCTAGAGCTACTTTATGTGAATATAATATGGGGAAAAGGAAATAAATGTATGCATACCTTCATCAATTAGACATAATTTTAAAAAATGTATTATTTCCATTCAATTAACAAAATATCTTTCAGTCAATTATCTAACATTATACGTACATTTAAGATTAGCAAAAATTTTGGGAAATATTTAAGCACTTGATAATGTATGAATTTTGAATCACACTATCCTAAATTAAACGATAAATTCTAAATATTCAATCCTAAAGTAATTGAGGGTCTAAATAATCTTGTGAAATTTTTGGACATTAAATGAAATAACAAGAATTACTAATTAATAGCGTGTATATATATTAGTATTACTACCACGAATTTAGCTTGATATTACATAGAATATATTAAACAATAAATCGACTCTTGAATTTGTATTTTTTTCCCATAAAAAAAGTAACACAAAAAATACTTCACGATACACAATGTATGCAAAGAATCGCAAACAAATAATTACCCCAAAATATGTTACGCAATCACTGTGCGTTTATTAATGTCATGTTTAATAAGTACCCAACATGTTTTCGTAATTTCCGCCTCTTTCCTTGAATATGACTTAATACGTGGAAAACGACTTGTAATCATGTGCATCAGCAATTAAAACGAGACTGGTGCACATTAATCTATTACACAGGCGGGATATGTGTACGCCGGATCAATTAAAAAAAAAAAAAAAAGAATTAAGGAGATTAAAAAAAGAGCTATTAGCCTATATCTACACACGCACGCTACGAACAGAGCGTAAAATAGTAATGTACCATTGGCATTTGACCAACGCTACACAAAATCCATATTGTTTCCCTTCCTTCAAGAATTCCTATGCTCCGCGACAAAAACTACACGCAGGGTGTTGAAGAATATTTGATCAGGACTTAGCCACTCAACGACAAATACGAGGAAAAGCAAATAAATAACCTTAGTAAACACGGGTCAACAAACCAATCGCTCTTGATATATTTGACTGTTTATTCTCTAAATAAAACTTTTCATGCGACTCCACGTATCGTGGAACCACTAATACCTCAACAGTTCAACGTATCACGATTCACCATTGATATTGAAATAGATAAGCTTGAGGATGTTCAATGTGCCGAGTATTCATCGCGGTGCTCTCATACAGATCCAAATCCTTTACGGATTCAAAGGTCTCCCCGATCTTTCACAACATTCGACGACCATGTTTGATATGTTCGAAGCCACAAAGTGATGTAACATAAGTCATACTTCGAAAAAATTTGATTTTGCCTTAATTGGAGCCTACACGACAAATTTGTGTATCTATCTAAAAAATATTGAATTAGAGAACCTAGGACATAATGAAACACGAGTCCAAATCTTCGAACGTCAATGCCTAGAAAATAAAACTATGGACTTACTCCGTTTTGTCTTGTGACCTCAGATATTTAACCCTTATCATAGTTGTATAGGTCACTCGAAGTTTAAATACAAATTTCCAGGTACTAGAATTCGATAAACTAAAAAAAGTAGGTAATTATATAAAAAGACTTAGAATATTTGAAGAGTTTGAAAATTTTGTAAGTTTTAAAAGAAAGGATTTAGAAATTTAAAGTAACCCCACTTGGTACGCTAAGAGTTAACTTAAATATGCCGAATATGATGGGACCACAGTATATATACAGGGTGTCTCAGCGAATCAGGAAAGTTTTAAAACTGTGTTGATACTCCAAATGTTAATTATTAAATATTATTTCCATAAAAATATTTACTTTCCAAAACTTCCTGAAGCAGCCTTAGTAACTCAATTGCTACTATTTGTTACAAAAGATATTCATGAACAATTCACAGAGATTAATAAAATTGAAAAATTGTGAATTTTCTGTACATCACTACTGCACATTCTTTATAACGATAGGTATACATTTCCTAGTGATCCATGTATAGTACGCTATGACATAGTGACACCGTACCACTCGAGGGTTAAGTTCGCCTGAATTATTAACAAGTCAAATGCATCCTATAATCTCCCAGAAAGAAAAACTAGGGCTTCTAGATCAAAAGAACAAGTAGCGGGGGAGGTCACGTTATTTGTCCATTCCGCACGAGCGACTTCACTTTTTCGTCTGAAACTGTAAACAAAACTAGTTCACATCGATACCACTCACAAGTTGGTACAATGGACAATCGAGACGTCGTTCCAGGATGAGCACCGAAAAGCTCCATTTCTAACACGAAACAAGAACTATTTCAAAAACCATCAGTCAAACCAACCGAACCAAGACCTCTTTATTTATCCCTCATACTTATTAATCTCGCTACAGGAAAAGTCTCCTCGACGTGCGTGTGCGAAACATCAGGAAACTGTGTTGCGTTCAACACGCTCCGAATGTGAACAACATGAAATAAAACCAGCCTAACGCGAGACATTAATATTAAACGCGAGAAGAATATTTTCACCGAGTGAACCAGCAGGAAGGATTTTCGAAAATCAATCAAAATATGGTTGTTCCACTTCGGTGAACCTGGGTGAAGGTTCTTCGCCGGAAGTGGAGGAAAATTTTCGAGGATCTCGGTTGGTCTCGGTTGCACAGAGCGGCTCTGTGTTCCGCTGGTTCCAGGGGGCAATCGTTATCGGTGGCTGGAGGAAAAAGGGGTAGAAGAAGCGCGTGTACGAGCGTCGTCGATAGTCGGTCGCGCACGGCGGCTCGCTGAGCGAGGGTTTTTACCTGAAAGTCGCAGTGGATAATTTCGGCGTCATCTAACAGTCGAATAGTGGCGCGATGCACCACCGTTACGTCGCTCTTGCTGCCAAACTTCAACATTTCTGCCCTCAAGTCGTCACCCGAATTATCCCCCCGGCCTTCATCGTCTCCAGCTCCACAGCACCACACACTGCCCGTTGATTACACTCGATTTACACGTTATCGTTGGGGGGCGATTTACACGTTATCGCCGACACGCGACCCTCTCGCGATTTTTCGGTAAGCTGGACGCAACGCACTACGGCACAGCACAGGGGACATGAATACATCACCGAAACTCGCCAGAACGCTAAACTCTCTGTCAACCGGTCCCATCCACTGGCTCGCCGTTGCGACGATGCCACATCGCAGACGCAACTTGCCAAACGCGACGTTGCTGCTCGAGAACGCCGCGATTGCGTAATACGATTGGTCTGTGGTTTGAATCGTGGCGGGAATTTTGAAGGATGAGATACGATTCTTGTTGGAAGATGTTGAGAGGCTTGGGCACATCATATTTGAAAGAAACAGTAATGAACAGTGATAGGGCCATCGAGAAAAAGAGTCTTTGGAACCTGATCTTTCTATGTTAGTAATTACGTAAAAATGCTTATTTACTTCTTCGTTTATGAATAAGTCACTGGGATATATATTGTAATATTTTGAAACACACTATTTTTTTAAATTTTACATTGAAGATACTTATAAGGAAAGGGGTGGATGATGAAACTTTAAGTCCTGGGTCTAGAAAGACCCATCGACGATTTTGCAAGTTTTAAGGTAAGTGATTCCAATTTCGCTATGCTAGTGTTTAAAATGTTATATAATATTTCTGAATACATATGTATAAAATTACTGAATGTTTCATAAAATTTAGAGTCTTATCCGACACCTGCAATAAGTTATTATCCACAGAAGGGATTTTTAATTATAATAGAAAATAAAATAGTAAAAAGCCACAACTGACGAAAGTGCCATACCCTGAGCACGCAATTTCACAATATCATAGTGGAAAGGGTTGTCAATTTGGTCTAAGAGAAATTTGCATACCTCAACCTCATAATCCCATGAGCGACACAGAAATGGGAATGGGTCTATAGAATCCTAAATACTTAGGACAAGAAAATACACTGAATAGTGTGTTTACTCTTACATTTGTTTTCAATCAATCAATATCAACTTATGAGACTTTCGTATCTCATATGCAACTGCCTTATCGATGTAAAAATTTAGACCTGACTTCAGCGACCTCTGTTTATGAATATCGGTTGATGGTTACTCTACTTCACGACTCGTTTCTCTTTTCAAAACGAAATTTACACATCAGAATCACGACGAATTGAACTAAAGCTTGATATAGAGGGTTTGTTATGCTATTAAGTAGTTCCCAGCGTTGTTTCAACATATAGTAAAATTTAAAAAAAAAAAAAAGAAAAAATGAAAAAAAAAACAAAGTTCCATCTTCATCCTTCTACTTCGTGTATTAAATATGCTCAACTTGCCTTTCAATAATTTAGAAAAATATCCATCCCCTCTTTGATGTTATCGTGGGAGAAACTACCCCATAAAAATAAATCCAACGATGTTTTCTGAAGCAGGCTCAAAACGTCCAATGAATTTGATAAAATATAGTTTTCCATATACATATAAATACCTAGTATTCCTGAAATCAAAATCAAAACTTTATGCAATATTCCATTCAATATATTGTTCGATAAATTCCGAGAATCAAGTCTCGTTTCTTCTATACTTTTTCCAATCAATCTCTTTTTTATATAAAATCCATACTATAAATCCATAACATTGATGTATAGATTGTATATGCTTCAAACACCACTATATATTTTGTATTCGTTTCAATCTTAATTACTTTTATAGTAATTTTCTTACAAATACGTGCTGTAACAGAAACTTATTTATTTGATTAATATTTCCTGTAAAAAAAAAAGATAAGAAACAATATTATCTGAAATGAAAATATTAGTACAGGGTAAAAATCATATCACATTTCACGTATCAGCATTAATTTCTTGGAATGAAATACCTGCTAATGAAATTCAATTCTTGTTTAAACAAAAAATGAAGTTCATCTTCATACCAAGATAAAAACTGAAAGTTACATAATTATTAAATTTCTTTAATTAAATATTTGAATTAAATTAAATTTCTTCAATTAATTTCATGATCTGTTATTTACTTTATTACTTCATTATTATCATGTCCCTTTGTTAATGATTGGAAACAATTAAATCAAAGCACTTGCTTTTTGCAATTTAACGAACTAACTTATCTTTTCAAGATAGCAACAAGTACATCGATATCAATTTTAATAAAAAATTCGCCATCAATATAAAGTATCGAAGTACTTCAATCAATAAAATCATTATATCTTAAACCGCGAATGAACTCTAATTAATGAAAACAAATTATAAAGCTATACAAAAAGTACTCACTACTTTATAATTTCAATTTCTTAGATTTAAAAAAAATAATTACTGAAAGTTACTTGGCAACAATTTTAACAATAAATGCCACTAGATATTAATTCAAAAAAAAAACTTTACATCTTATCGCGACCTTTTTCTCGTAACACTAATTCAAACCGTAATAATTATTCGCAACACTAATTCAGATCACGATTTGCTCAGCATCATTGGCTTGAACGTCGTACAAATGCACGACTAGCTACATCATACTATAACACTACTATTACTACAAAACTACAACGAGCATAGTGACAAAGTAGTAACAAGAATGACTCCCCATCCGAAGATGACGAGCCATTAGTAGTTTCCCACTCTTGCAGGGACTCTTCGGCTTCTTTCTTCGGGCGGCCCACCCAGCTGAAACTTAAACCTAAGTACTCAAGATTCCCCGATACAATAAGAACAAACTAAAGTCCACAAGTTCGGGTATCGCACTAGACCACGGCCAGAGATTACGTAAGAGTGCATGACTCCCAGGGAATTTCTGTTCGTGTTCGAATGCAGAATCTCAAGTACAACCTTCGAACCTATCCTTCCGAACGCGAGTCAGCGACCCCAGTGCAATGTCGCTGGATTTGAAGAGCCGAAAGCGAAGTCTGAAGTGATGGCATGCTCCATCACGCCAGCTTCGCCTCGACTCTACAAATGGATTAACCCCAGAGATAGGTCACCACGCGAGAACGCGCCTACCCGATCAGAGACTGTGATGACCTGTCCTGGCCCTACCTACTTACGTCTAACATTCATGCCAGAAAGTATGCTACCTGCCTGCCTAACGCTATATTTTAAAATATGGCAAGAAACAGTCACACCAACACGCTCCACGGTTCTCACACATGACACTCGAGTGCAAGGGCCTACACTAGAGAGAACGTCCCGGGACGCCTCCGTCACCCGAGCTTGGCACACAACAAGCACACTTTAAAGTACGTACCATTTTCCTGAAATCGACTGGCAAAGACTAGCGACCATTGCGTAGGAGTATGAACTTATTGTTAAATGAACTGCAGAAGATGGTTTTTGTGATTTTGTTATTAATGATTGAGAATACACATTTTGTGTGTATTATTTTTTTATGCTTGTACATATTCCATAAGTAATTTACTGTATCATCATGAATAGCAAGAGAATATGTACATTGGGATGCTACTTTGATGAGGAACCGACGTAATCCCACTACCTAATCACACACACGCAAGTGGAAATTACGTCGAGCACGATATACTAATACAGTGCCAGTCGCTGAGTAGTGTTATTAAAATCTTATGACTAGGTCATCGTGCCCCATCGCCTTTACTCGTCCAAGTAGCACCTGGGCACGTGAATGAGTCAAAGGCAATCGGTACGGAATTGGTACCTGAAAATCCTGAGCTAGAAAGAATTATTAATGCATATAAAACTCTAGCGGACTACTTTCATCTTTGTTTTTGGCAAAAAGATGGCTTTGATCTTTATTTTGAGCATAAATTGATGTTAATCTGTACTGAATTTTATAAAACAAATCTCTACTCTATATTGCAAACAAAAATTTTATTTTAGAAATTTCAAAACTTTAAGTCTCGATTGATCTCGTCGTCAAAGTAAAGTTTCTAAAAGAAGAAAAAGAAAGGAATTGCTATTCATGCTAATTACTTGACAACGAAATCTAATCGTCGCGAAATGCCTTCTTGTACGTGAAATGAAACATGTACCTGCGTATTTTTTTCAAAGTATTAAGCTTTAATAAAAACTTTCATGAACTTTATTAAACTTTAAAATAATTTAATGATAAATAATAATTTAATAATAATTTAAACTTTTAAACTTTATTTAAAAAATAAAGTTCAATTCAGAAAAGATTCTACTTGCAAAAATAAGGCGAAAATTAAGAATGACGAAATTGCGTTTATGGCTCTATTTCACAATTATTAATTGTAAAAAATACACCTAAAATGCGGAAGACTTATGTCTGACTGGTGACTTATTTTACTGTCAGCGTGCATCAGGTAGGTCAGACGCGATATCAGTAAACTGAGTCAGACTTTATCCTCAAGTCAGACACATTTCACGAGTATTTTAGGTGTTCTATCAATAACTTGGAAACAAAGTCTCAACTGCAATTTCGATATTTTTGAGTTTCCTCTTACTTTGGCATACAGCTTAAAGAATCACTTCTTAAATCTTTCGACACCTGTTGTCAAATCCACTATATTCTCTTCATTTTACAGTTTACACTAAAATATGATCAGAACAGATCCAACTTTATTATATCAAAATTATATTCTTACTGCATCCATATTTTATGTGATTTTATGACTGTACTGATGTACACGTATTCTCAATTAAACAGAATATTCATTTTATTGAAAACGCGAAGTACAAGAAGACCCTAGCCTAAACTGAGAAATGTACAAAGAAATGTTACTACTCACAAGTAAATGATACAGAGTATCTATACCCGAGTTCACTATGCTCGCAATAAGAAAATACAACCAGTCACCCGTGCCGTTTCGGACCTTTGCGTCCTACGACATGATTGAATGACTGGAGGAACCAAAAACATGCGTTACCTTAACACCCACGGGATGAAGACTGCTCGACGAATTACCCAGGGGGTGTCTGCTGGGCCTGAAATCAAAGAAACAAAAAATAATTAGAAAAACAGTCTTGAAATTTCGAAATTACCAAATATTGAAGTATTCACAGAATTCCAATTCTCGAATACTGAATAATAAAAATATACAAATACTTAAGCTTCAAGTGTTAAATATTAGACTTTTTATTAGTACTAGAATTTCTAAATATTAAAATTTTTTAATTCTAATCTCCAAACTCTAGATTCTGATTCCCAAATTTTATTTTTAATTTCAATAAAATAAAAAAATACTTACATTATTCTTCACGTTCCGGCGCCTGAACTCGCCAACTCTCGAACTCTCGAACCCTCGAACTCTCCAACTCTTTGTCATAATTCGAAAATAACGATCTTTGGATTGACCCATTTTAATAAGGAAAAAAAAACAAAAATAAAAAACTACTACTGACCAAAAATTATGAACTAACGAATAACACTGATTCTACTCTCGCGAAATTTGGTAATTAATTTATATCCCCAAGACGTTAACTCTAGTACCCCATGTTCCTACAATGTCAAATGACGTGACCCAATTTGTGTTGAAAATAAAAATATAAACTACGCAACAAACACTGACTCTACAACCGCATTGCTCGCGGTCACAAATTTGCTGAAAAAAAGAAAATACTAACTTTTAATTTTCTATCTTCTACTGAAATATTTATCTAGAAATATTCTTATTTTTTAAAATAATGTTCCTTATTTTTTATTTCGTATTGCAAAGTAAAACATTTCAATAATATTTAATAATCGAATATAATTTATTCAAGTTCTCAAGTATTATATCAAATGTTTTTATTGTTGAAGATATAAGTACATTGAAAAATCTATCGAATTTTATAGAATTTATGTAATTAACAATTTTTCTACAAATTTTCAATACACGTAAAAATTAACAGCTTGTTAAAAAAACCGTTAAAAATTACAATTTCAACGACTTTATAAAAACAGACTAGTGAAAAAAGTTAAATTTAAATAACTTTCAATGAGAATGATATTAAAACAGGTGTAATCACGAAAGAAATACGAAAAAATCCAAGTATGTACTTCTAAATCTGATTCTTTGTTAAAATCTAGTAGCCGCCATTTTGTGTAACTAAATAGAGGTTAATAGTAAACCAATGACAATATTAAAAGTACGTTTAAATTTATTCACGCTGTCTTATCTTAGCACAAAATAATTGCAAAGACATATTAATATGTATGATCAACAACAATTTAGTGAAAATAAGATAAAAATGTATATGCATAAATCTCACCATGTTTTTGCTATTAACAATCCAAACTATTCCAATTCTCTGTGAAAAGTCATTTGAAATGAACGTTAACTGTCATGGCGTCCGCTTCGCTTCGGCGCCAATTTCTGTCGCTTCGATTCTAGTCGAAGATCTGCAACAGAAAAGGAATTCAAATTTAAAATAGCTATATCTATTTAAATAAATACAAATATATAGGAATAACTTACAACAGAGCTCGAGACATATTAAAAACTATAATTCAATGTACAAGTTACTAATTAACACTAAATGGAGAACAATGGAGACGCGTAGAAGTCGGTTAAGCTAAACTTATAATTAGACAATTATAGATGTTAAATGGCAATAGAAATAGAAAGCAAACGAAAATACTAACGATTATTGAAAGGGATTACACGGTGACAAATAATGTTCACTTAATATTCTTCGCTTAAAACTCGCTATTTTTGAAGCGTCTGAACCCTCTGACTGCCACCAAACGAATGAACCTTGCGTCTCCGATTGGTTACAGAAGAGGCTGCGGGGAAAGGGGGGCGCTAGCGATCATGCATAGAATAGTGCTCTTTAGTAAGGATATTTCCTATATAAATTGATAATTCCTTTTTTGCTATTTTCATTAAATTTTATATTAGAATATTTTGATGTATAATTTTGTATAATGTAATATAATTTCTATGTAAAATACTGTGGGAAAAGAATTGAAATTGAAGTAATTAGTAAAGTTATAGCATCGATATCTTAATGGATTAAAATTTTATAAACATTTAGAATTTATTTTTGTTAATAAAAAGACAAAAATTGACTTTTTCTCGTTAGAAAACCCGAACTTTTCTTACTTTTTAAAATGATACAAAAATTGTACATTACGTTTGGGAGACACGTTTAAAATTAATTGGATAAATATTTTTGGAAATCTGGATGCTGCCTGTCAAGATCTTATACGTAGTTTTTTGATAAAGTTAGAAATCATATATAAGTACTTTACCGATGAAATCAATTACTTTCGATTTGAAAAAAACAAGAAGAACGCGTTTTGAAAAGTGCTAACATTAGATAAAAATACAATTAAAAGAAAGAAGGTTCGAGATGAAACCAATGGAATCACATTTTGGAAAGTTCCACAGATTAATATAGTAGCATTTAATAATTACTGTTATAGTTATTTAGACTTATTGAAAGGAAATAATACACGCTGAGCTACTTAAAAATTGTAAGAAAATGACATTTTGAAAATTACATTCACAAGAAAGTTAATAGAAAAAAACAAGTTCATTTTGACACTTAAAAAGTAATTGAACTTTTAATATATATTATAATAAAATACTTAATAATTAGTAACAATTTCTAAATAAGAATTCTGGAATCAATTTTTGTATATCAAAAATCTGTGAAATCAATCAGTGTGAACATTATACATCGTACAATTTTAACACGCATCTTTTGAGACAGGTTAGGTAAAAACGAAAGCCCAAAAACGCGCAAAGATTTTAGGCCTAGTCGACTTATTTATTCAAGGAAAATAGATAATATTCCTTTGACGTGGTCTGTATTTTACCTATATATGTTCCTTTAGTTGAAAACTGTATAGCGTGCAATGTAATATACTTATAGTCAAAATCGAATTTTTTTAATTACCTGCTACTTTCCATTTATGCAGCGCGCAGTCACATCGCTTCCGTGTTCAAACTATCAGTAAGAATCAAACTTTTGTACAGATGGCACGCGTATCGATGCCCGACGACTGAGGCGACGCAAGACTTATTTTGGTTCTGAAATTAATCCACAACTGTGGCAAAGTGAAGGTGTACGGCTGTGCTTTTTCGCAGCATTTGCTCGGGACTAAATTTTTAAGTACTTGTTTATCAAAAATCAAGAACTGAAAGAATGACCCGTAAGATCTGTTCCCATATTTTCTTCTCGCAATGTGTGGTTATATTGTGACAGAGATAGCTTAGATCACCTATATTTTCACGTTTGCCATTTGTCTGTCGAGTAACTTTAAAATTGAAATTATAACAGTTACAAACTTTTCTTAAGAATCACAATGTTTTAAAGTGTTTATACAATTCTTATGATAGAAAGGCCTACAGATAAAAATGGAAAATTTACATTTTAATTGTAACTAACAATGTTTTAGTATTCGTGTTTCATCCGTAAGTGATTATTTATTCTTTATATTTTGTTTTCCACTTATGTGCCTACCATTCTTGTGTTTATGATGTTATCTTGTATTTTACTTCTTTTTCTTACTCTTTTTCTGTTAGACACTGTGACTTGTGTTACAGTTTTATCACAATGTTTGCATTGAAGTGTAAAATGTGGCAGTTCTAGAAAATTCTCAGTGAAACTTTGTGAATTGTGTGTTTTATCGTGTTACTATTTCTTTGAATAAACTTGTCATCAGATTTTTTGTAACAAAAATTATAATAATTGAAAATATGTTTGTGTATATTATTGTAATAAAAAAATTATGCAGATAACATATTTTTTCAAATTTAAATAGACCTAAAAATAGTTTCATTCGTCTTATCATTTTGTAGTTGCAGACACAATTTGTCGCAGCATATATTGTTTTTTGTGAATTGGAACTATTGTTTTTCTTGATTCAGGTGGAAATCAGCGCGAATTAGCACGAGCCAAAAATATGAAAAAGACTGTAAAGAAGTCAGCCGCAGAACAGGACAGTAACAAAGGTCTTTCATTGGAACAACGCAAAGCACGGTAGTAATGGAACCAATAAGTTTATCTAAATAAATATGTGTATGTGATCATTTCCAAAGTGTTATTCAGTTCTTGATTCCTATTCAAGAGTATAATAGCAATGTTAATAATTTATGTATGCATTATTGTACAAATTGATGAAATTGGTGCCTTTGTTGACATATATAAATTAAAGTATTGTGAATTATCATTCTTATGTTATGATGTTTTAATTGTTTGAAAGCCTGTATAATTCTTTGTTTTCTCTTAAGAAGATCTACATTGTCATTTATATATCTATAATACAAAGCTAATAAGATTACCAATGTTCATATAAGTATAATGCGAAAGTTGTCTTTTAATTATATCAAGAATTATCTCAGTGCGCTTGTACTCAATAAATGTTTAAGTTTATTTTTCCTGAAAAGTACAGGTTGTATGAAAAAGTTTGATTTTATATCTTTAATTTATATTCATATGAGAAATTGTATTCTTTTCAGTTGTATTATTTAGTTGTGTTTCAATATACATATTTATTCTTCCATTATCGTTTATGCATTTATCCAAGTATGAATATATTATCTCATATAAATTATCTTGTAATTTTAGAGATGCAGAACGAATGAGAGAAAAGCAACTTAAGAAACAGCAAGATCAAGATAAAACTAAACAAAGTGCAAGATAATCCCTACTTTGACAAGAGAAATAAATTTTTTGGCTGAACTGAGTATAAAACTCCAACTATGTTAATAAAATTCCTGACTATAAGGCACCAAAGTTATGCTTAATGTGAGTGCATAATGGATTCATAGTGTTTTTAATCATAGAAAAATCTTCAGACTGTATACCAGAGTATGATATACTACAATTTAGTCAAATTAATCATGTTATTTATATGTTACATATAAAACCAGTAATAGTCAATGATACAAAACTATTGTTACCTATACCTTAATGGTCAAAGAAAATGCGCATTTGACTGGTTCATCTAGATATAAGGAACTTAATTAAATATGAGGGTATTTGTAGTGCTAATTTTCGAATTTGTAAATTTATATTTTCAGTTATTTAATATTCCATGTAAGTATTTTTAACTAAGATATACAAGGAAGGTATGTACTTTTATCCTTCTGTTCGGCTCAGAATAAATTATTCAATTTTAAAATGGACATTCTCAGTTTTTCCGTTTCATACTATTGTATTTTTCACAATATCTATAATTTGAAAGAATGACAGAATGTGATGAGCTTTCAAAATTACCATGAGAAATACATAGTTTCGTTTTGTAGCGATTAACAATATGTACTAGTTACTTGAAAAGAGTAGAAATATTTATAATAGATATTATGGAGGAGTAATACATACTGTTTAGTATGTGTACCATGGAATGCTAGCACTAATAATGAGTAAAAAGAATGTGATAATTGACTGCTTTAATTTTTACGCTTTTGTAATAAACTATTTAGTGATAAACTACTATTAATATTTCTTGTTGGAGTTACACATGTTATAGGTACCAAAAATTGTATATCTCATATATTTCTTTAAACAAAGATTTGTTTTATAATTACTTCCCATATTTTATTGCACTTTCCCAGAAAGAGTACATTTTTATCATATTATTTATGAATTGAAAATTTTGTTACAAATTACAGATATCTAGAATATCAACATCAAGACAATAAAAAACGTATGATTGTATAGTACTGTACGTGTCACTTGGAAGACCAAATCTTATTGCTAACATGGGAAAGAAAACGTAATACGCAGTGTCTTATGACAAACATATTGCCTAGCCTCTAAAGACCAAAACCCATATAGTCTTTTTGTCGTTAAAAACAATTCAACTTATTTCTAAGACGACAAAATATCCTTATCAAATATATTTTTGTTTTTTCACAATAAGTCCTGTCTTATTAGTCCAATGCATCTGGAAGAGATTTCACTGTGTTACTTACAAATCTTTGACTTTCGAATAAGTAAGGAACATTGTACATTGTTCATTCATTTTAAAATATTGCACATAATACATTTGTATTAAGTAAGACGGAGAAAGTTTTGAATAAGTCTCATTAACAAGTAGTTAACATTACAATATTTCTGTCTAATCAAAATTGGTGTCACTTGTTTCATATTTATTTGATGTTATTTTGTACAACTGTTGCGAAGAAAATTTAATTCATTTGCACGTAATAAATATTCATGACGAATTTTGCAAGAAAAAAGAAATCGATTTAAAAATTGACTAATGCTATGAGACTAAAAAGTGTAGAAATCTTCAGCTTTTTAAAACTTTACAATCAGATTTGAAAGTATAAGTTCTCATGATTTTTAATTTTCTTTGCACGAAGTAACATGTAATTTTTTTGCAAATCGTGCGAAAGATTTTCTAAAAAAAGGTGAAAATTAAATAGGAACGTGATAAATGTGTTTTACATAAATAAACATATGTAAACGAAAATTTAGTATTAAAACGATTGTTACGACACCGCCACTAGAATAAATATTTGAAATTATTACTGGATGAATGCTTAAAATTTGTAAACAAATGGAAATCACTTTATAGCAAATGGCACTCTAATATGAACCGTTGGATCTACTTATCCTGGAACCAGGAAATTAATCGAATTCCACACAATGGAATTTTTAATTGTTTAAATATTTAAATATTTCAAATTTAATGTAAAAATACGCAATAATGATATATCAGACGGATTTTTTCAATTGGTTCTACCACCTTTCTATCATTTCTCTTATAAGAAATATTCAATGTTCGAACAAATATCATCGATCGATAGAACACAAATATTTTTTCTATTATGAGAAAACCAGTATTGATTTTTCCCTAAAGAAGTTACAAGTTATACATATTTCATTAATATCTATTAAGAAGAATTTGCGCTCAGATTCAAACGGTTTCAAAATTGTAATTCGATTACTAATTAATTATAACATACATAATAAATGCGCTTATACCAAAGGGAAAACTATTTTTTAAGTAGTATAAAAATATTCTATAGATATCTGCATAGGAAATATACATTCGTATCTCGTTTTTAACTAAGCCTATGGCTCAACTAACAAACATAACGGATATCCTTTATTTAACAATTTACTAAATAATGGAGCATTTAATAATGTAGCCCAGAGCATACAGTGTGCTACAAGAATTACAATTTTGAACCGAATTTGTTGACATTAACCTATGATAACTATCAAGCTGATTCTAATCTAAAATTTTCTATAGGGAATGCATCATTTTCTTATTTTCTGAAATGGCTCGACATGAGACGTTTTCTCTATGAAGATACTAAAATACTAAAACCTTGTTTTCCAAAACTTACGAAATTATAAAGGTGAAAATTAACTTTTTATAGATTAGAATTTCCTCCTTTAAAAACGCATAAGAAAAGTCTGTTTCTTAGCGAATTATCGAGACATCCCACGTATATTATAAATGTAATTGTCAATAACAGTTGAAATATTGAATAGCAAAATGTAAACGTTCGCTAAAATCTATTTTACTCTGATGTCGATCAGTGAATAGAACGTTGACGCGATAATATCCTTACAAATGTTTCGTACACATATGAAATTGTTTATACTAGTATCATTATTATACGGTATAAATATTTCCTTACAACTATTTCGATGACATATTGTTATTGTGTATTTTTGTTTCTTTGCACAAGGTAAAATAGAGAATATGATATACTTGAAAACTCGATAAAAGTTTTTTCATCCTGCTAAAACTACAACAATAATAAAGAATGTAGATTGAGCTTAACTACTGTAATTACTTACTATTACCAACAGTATACCTGCAACATTAGCACCATATCTGTATTATTTTGTAGGTGAGTTGCGCAATGAAACTTTAGTGGGATTAACTTAAATTTGTTGCTACTTCAGGATACCCATAAGTGCGTCTAAAATTGCACGTTGCGACGAATTTCGATGTAAGACAAATAATAATAACTGAAACTATTACTGGCAAATGCGACGTAAAAGTTCATTAAATGAAATGTTAAAATTATTTTTTCATAAAATGGCAAAAAAAGGATATAGCTTATTTAGAAACAATGGTATTATCATTCTATATATTCTATATGTGATGGATAAATTTGCGTATGGCGATACCAGTAACGTTGACAAGTTCTTGTAACTTGAAAAACTATCCAAGTGTAGGGAATGTCGTAAAACCAACGAAATATTAAAATGAAACGATTGAAATAGTTTTTTCCATAATACAATTTTTTACAAATGACGTCCGAAATAAACGTCATGTATTATTAATTTGAGCAGTAAATAGTATAACATATCATTTCTAGGCATTTTTAAAAAATTCTACAGTTGCAATTTCGTTAGATTTTATCACTTAGAGTAAACATTATTATTTGAAAAAATATGAAAATCAAATCATAATATGTTAAGAAAAGAGACACTTCGTTTCACTCGTATACAAATTTACACGAACTCAGAAAATATATAAGTAGTTTTAGTCACGTATTTCAAGGTGTAAATAGGAACTGTATTTTTAAACCTAAAATAAAGTTTTTACAAAAATTGAATGTTTAAGTTTTTTGGAACGAACTAAACAAAATGTATTATGTAAATATTATTAGAATGCCTTCGTAGTAAAATCAATAACTTTAAAAAGAAGTTTAAGATCTTATCGAGCATAAACTACACACATATCAAAATCGATCGCTATTTCTCCCTGAAATTTATACTCCAAAAAACCTGAAGCAATATTAATTATTTGAAACCGTACCAACATTTAATGAAAACTTCGAATGGAATTTTTTATTGAAACTGAGCTACGAAAATTTGGTGAACGCTATACTTTTCCAACTTCTCTTTTCATAATTTATAATAATTTTCAAATTTACATATGCCCAAGAATTTCGCAATACTCGATGAATTTCTCTACTTAATATAAAACAAAAAGATCTACGTACCATATATAATTACCTCCCACGGAAACAAGTAACTGCAGTCTTCAGTAATGACAACAGTTGAAGAAAGAACAAGTGTCTCCTTTCTATTTCATATCCAAAGTACCGATTTAAAGATTGAGAGAACATATAGTGCAAGATTGAGCGATACAATGTGCATGGAGATGCGATGCGTACGTCGAGGGTGTCGTTGACGATGGTAGTCGTGGTGGTGGTGGTGGTGGTGGTGGCGGCGGTGGCGGTGGTGGTGGAGGTGGTGGCGGTGGCGGAGGTGGAGGTGGAGACATATAAAGCCACCCGACATCGGTTCGCCAAGCGCTGCCCGATGCAGAGGAAACCGGAAGTAACGGATTGCCACTACTTCCGCTTGTTACATGTG
Organism: Calliopsis andreniformis; assembly: GCF_051401765.1. Taxonomy (NCBI): domain Eukaryota; kingdom Metazoa; phylum Arthropoda; class Insecta; order Hymenoptera; family Andrenidae; genus Calliopsis; species Calliopsis andreniformis. The sequence goes on along the minus strand of NC_135067.1, from coordinate 8,271,866 downwards.
CAGTTGGTCCACCCTCTACTCACATTACCTAAAATAAAGAAACAAGGATTAGTATAATAAGCACCAAACTATGAAAAATAGTAAGCAGGTCCGATACAATTTTCCGCTAGTCTTTAACGATATATGTTATCAACTTTCCTATAATATAGTTAATTCATTCAGTATTATATCGAAATCATGTTACGGTATTATCTAGATGTAAGCCTCTGCTACTTGGAATCAGTTAGGAGCTCAGGGAATATAAATTTCTAAGATTAATTTTCATACTAGTGCAGCGACTTGAGTTCGAATTTTTGAAAGCAAAGATCACATGAATGAAAGAGCAGTCTCAAGGAAATTTGAATCTGCCTTCGAGCTTCTATCATGGTGTCCCATAAGTGGTGGTGCATACATAACTGTATCGTAAATTCCATATCAGAGCGATGTCAAAATGATGGTATAAAAATTGTCAACAATCTTCACACATTATGAAATATCTTAAAAATGCGTTCAATATTTGCCTATAATTTTGTAATAAAGCTTTTACAAGCAAACTTCATATAATATTTTTTCTTATTTGCACTTATAAATTATACTCCTAAAATATTACCGCCAAAGTAGAGAACACCCTGTATAATAGTTTTTCTTAAGATACAATATGAAAATTTATATAGTTTACCTGTAAAATTTGACTAGCTTCAAAAGCTGTACCAGGAAGTAATATAACTGGGCTACTGACGTGACCACTTTCCACGCATATCATGTTTGGAAATTCATCATCCCCAAAATCTGGTATGTCGCGGGCCTTTTCTTGCCACGGATTCCAAACAACCGTGTCAGGGAAGTTGTATTTTTGAACTCTCATTTTCCTACCAGAGACGACGTTAGTAATAATATGTTCCGGTTGCGTGTTCTGGTAAATTCTGTCTGTCCACTCAGACACTGTCACTACGTCGCGACCTTCTTGGAAAATTTGATTATCTCTTGTCTAGAAAAATGGCAGAAAATGTGTCTAATAAATGTCTAGAAAAATGGCAGAAAATGTGTCTAATAAATGTCTAGAAATAGGTACAATAGGTATATTTCGGTAATATTTCAGTAACATTTCGATAATATTAAAACTAACAGAATCTTATATAGAAACCAAAATAATTAATAGACTTACAAAATACGATAAAAAATTTTCATCAATTTTATGAATTATTTCGGCTTCTATATAAGTTTCTACTGATTTTAACATTATGTATCGAAGCATTAAGTGTTGTTACTAAACTTTGAATGCCGAAATTTTCACTATTAAGGCCTATTCGATGAAACGCTCAGACACGTATCGATTTATTTTTTACATAGATACACTATGTTCAGTTCCATCGAAATCGGTTATGGATTCATGGTGTATTCTCTTGTGAATGTTATAAACAAATTGAATACCTTATCGATAAAAGTGCATCCGTGAAGCCCAGTAATTTGGCACCTTCTAACATCCGGGACTTTGAAGTAAGTGTGCAGGAGCAGATTAAAGCTAAACGTGTGATCCTTGCTGGGGTTGTACACGCCGATATTAAAATGTAATTCCTTTTCTCGAAGGATTAGTCTATATGTTAACCTAAATGGATAGTTCCACATTGAGCGGGTGAATTCGCTGTCCATTATGGAAAATACTGCCTCGACGTCTCCGCTGGGTAATCGTTCAGGTGATTTCTCCACGTTCCAGCGAATAATCCTTGCAAATCCGTGGGGCGGTCCGTACGTCCATGCTCCGAATTGTGCTGGTCCAAAACAAAACAGTTATTGACGTTTATTAATTTTTTATTTATTATTCATATGTTCACAGTCTACCAAAAACGTACTGTTTCACTGTTGCTATTTTGTTCAGGAATGCATAAAAAGTTTTGCAAAATTTCAAGTGACAAATAATGAAGAAAATATGCACAATTGAATAATCTGATGAAAAATCGTCAGAAAATATCGTTAAAATTTCCCTCATCCACGTATTGATCACAGAATTTTGAACGTACTAACATAAAGATTATACATGTATATATATACACGTATTATTTTAAAATAAAATAGTAGCCTTTAAATTAAAGTAAACTAGCCAATATTTCAGAAATTTATGATATTTTTATGATTCTTTAAATAAGATTACATACATGTGTATTTCAAAATTAACTATTAAGTCTTGAAAAAAAGTTTTGAAAAACTTATTTACAGAAAGGAAAATAAAATTATATTATTGAATTTATTACCTGTTAAGAGCATTTTAATAAAACTGAATTACTTATCAATGTTTAAATAGAAAAATTTTATTTAAAGGTACACAAGTTATTTCATCCTAAAACTAATTACATTTCTAGGAAGTAAGAATTTATTTTTTATTTATTTTTACTATTAATCGTCTATGCTTCAAGTCATAATAATTTTAAATCGTCTTCCGAGTTATTCTTTCGAATGCGGAAGAACTAACAAATTCTTTTGTTTTGTTTCGTATACTTACGGAAGACGAATGGGATCCCTCCTCTAATAGCTTTCTTTCCGTCGAATACAGCCTGCTTACTGAAATGCAGAAAAGACGAGTCGTTAGTTAAAGTGGAAGACAAACGTAGAATGCAGTTTGAAGGTAAGAAAATTCTTCATCTTGCGCTGTTATACTTTTATTCACTTATCTTCTGTAGCGTTATCGTAAACAGTAAAAAAAGATTTTCCAACATTCACTAGATTGAGTTATTTTTACTTATTCACGAAATGTTTCCCCTGAGTTTAATAAAATTTAAGTATTTGAAAAATAATTAAATGCAGAAGATAAAGCTGTCCTTCAACTATTGTAATCTTAACTTAAGTCTGCAACTATTCTCAAATTTTTAGATGTGATAACATCAATGTTATGTTAATATATTAATAAAAAATATTTTAGTAAAATTTTCATTAATAAAAAATAACAATATAACATTTTTGTCTTCCTCCAAAGTTCGAGTGCTTCTTAATCGAGCCATTTTTCACTTTGCTTTTCTAATGCTCTATATTTCGTTCTATCGTTTTTGCGTTCCTCGACGCCTTTTCATTCATTTTTCACTTTTTGTTTCCTAATGCCTGAACATTTCTTCCTTCTGCCTTTCTCTTTCCCCTTTCCTTTTAAGATCTTCTTTACTTTCTTCTTCTCTTTTTTCATAACACTCATGTATGTGCAAAGAGAAGTATAAAATCCGAAGACGGATGCACGTTGGCCATTAGTCAAAGTTACTATAGCGTACAAAGATATCACTAATGTAAGATCGAGCGTAAGTATTGTGAGCATCCAAGCAGAAATGACAAATCGAAATTGATGTATAAATAATACAATTACACTACTTTTTATTATAATTTATTATATTATTACATTACATTTATAGTGAGCTGTTAAATGGAGAAATCTAAGATGTTTCTGTAACTTTTTAGATAAGACCGTTATTGAAGAAAAACACGTTCTTACTAAAAGACAAAATAATATAGTTTTTACTAATGGGATTCCCATTTTTCTAACTACAATTTCTATCTGCCTTGACGGTGGCTCGGCGATCAATAGTTTGCTGTACCAAACAATTAATTACGATAATGGTATGTTTTTATTTATACGGTATTAAGTATTTTAGTTGAGATAATGCAATTTGTACATAATGTTAGTGTAACACTTATGTGTTGTTAGGTCAATTTGATACATGTAGAATCTAGCTTTTAATACCCTTTTAATAAAAATTTCATTTGTACGAAATTCGTATGAAATATATATCAAAGTGACTTATTTTATTTGAATTTTTAATTAATTTTATATTCATTGCTACAGCTATCTAAATACACACCAAACTGTTATATGATAGGACTTCGATTAATTAGCTCAATACGAAACTCAAACCTGAAATATCTCTTGATGACTAACTTGATTATTTACAAACTTATCAATCACAATTCAACTCTCAATCAATAACTTACTGTACTCTAATCGTCATTACGATTAGAAAGATTTACGAAAAGGTTCTGCTGTGTTTTATATCGTCATTCAAATCCTGAACAATGTCTAATCTATAACATGTAACATGCAAAGGATTCTTCCAAATAATTTTCTAACAATTGTAAAATAAATGTGGGTACTTAACTTAAAATTAGAAAATATAATATTCCTAGTATTATCTTCATTTCCACATGAACTTTTGAAACCACCTCACATCTAAACCCCCAAGCATCACAAATCAAAGTCCACCTCCATTCAAAATATTCCCTCGAACTCAATAGATAGCCATACACTGTCATTCTTTTCATAAGGAAAATCATGTCATCTTTCCCTTCATTAGTTTTCTTCAGCAAACTTAAAGGAATTATAATCAAGTCATCATCATCCCTTAACTTTGAAACTTTAACTGATGGTTCTTGAAAAGATAATAATAGCAGTCATTTTAGCGGTGATTATCATTAAGCTGACAATAATACACCAAATACTCTAAAAGCTGACATAAACTGAAGGTACACAGGTATTATTTCTGTCCCAAAAGAAATCCCTCGGAAAGCATTGCCCCTACTGCTTTCCAGGGGACTTTTCGTGAGCCACGAATAGTAGATGAAATGCAACAGAATGCATCTTTCCATACAGAATCAGTTTTCCTAAAAGAATTCCAATGTAATAACATCCATCCTCAAAAAGGATCCTCAAAACTATTGCAAATATAATCAGCCAAGATCCTCGAAAGCTGTCGATTCTCCTCTCCAACCGCTGAACCCGAAGTACATTTACCTCTTTAACAACGGAACCTTAAATTTGTCTTCTCCTCGAAAAGAATATCAGTGTATAACCAGCTAATCACATCAATCCTTAAAAACCCCCGAAACTATCTCAAACATCCAGGATCCCTGAAAGCTGTAGATTCTCCTCGTCAATCTCTGGCTCCGGAGTATGCATGTACATTTACTCGGTTAATGACGGAGTCTTAAATCTACCAATACGTGGCACTATTCTCTGATGTAATAATAAGACGTATTGTCAATGTGTCGTGCAAGGATATCGTCGTATCTTTCAAGTCAACATGTAATCTATTTTCCTGTGGAAGGTGGAGGTAATCCCATCCGTTTGCACGATCTCTCGAGTCGAATGGTATACAAGGAGGTAGATAGGGGGGACAGAGAGACAGAGAGAGAGATTGTGTGCGCGAGCGCGCGAACGAAAGAACGAGAGAGATGAAAGAGAGAAAGAGAGAGAGAGAGAGAGAGAGAGAGAGAGAGAGAGAGAGAGAGAGAGAATGTGTGCTAGAGGAAGAGAGAGATGAGAGATGATAGAAAAAGAGAAAGGAAGAGAGAGATATGAGAGATGCTAGGGAAAGAGGGAGAGACATATGAGAGATGCTAGAAAGGGAAGGAGAGATAGGTGAAGGAAAGAGAGAGAGAGAGAGAGAGAGAGAGAGAGAGAGATGCTAGAAAGGGAGAGAGAGATAGAGAAAAAGAGAGAGAAGGAGAGGGAGCGATGTACCACCACGAAGTACGACGCGGTGGTAGGAACGCGGCTGACGCCAAGCAAAAACGATCGGCGCTGTCTGCCGTGCTTTTTGCGGGCATCGCAGTTTCCAACCTCTCCTCCTGCTCGTTTCTAGCTGCTGTTATCCCCCGTTGCTACTGCTGCTCCGCTGCTGCTCGTGAACGGCACCCAATTCCCAATGCGGTTATGTCTGCCAGTCTACAGAATATCCTTAGCTCGAGTAAATCAACCCGATCCTCGCGGAAAGAATATTTTCTGGCGCGAACCGTCATCGTGCACGTTCGAACTGCACGTGTTAGAGACGAGGCGATCATTGATCTGAATGCACGTACACTACTGTCTAGGAGCGTTTGGACACTTTTTTGAAACTTGATTATAAAACGTTCAGTAGTTTGTATTGGTTCGATGGAAGTCTCGTTGGGAAATCGGATGAGAAATGCCATGGATCGATTATGCAGTTCAGTTTCGATTAGCTGGGTTTCGATTGTATGGAGATTCTTGTTTTCAGGGCGACTGTTGTTCGGTGTGACGAGAATAGTGAATCGGTAGCTTGAAGAGGGACCAAAGATCAACAATCGAAAATTGGGATTCTGTTGTTAATGTTACCACTGGCAAAAACGATAAAAAAGATGGCAAAAGCGGTCCACAAAGGGGCTGAATCTTGTTATGAAATTTACTACAATAATTGGAAGAAGAAAACAAATTCAGAAATTATTTACTTCCTCCTTCAGACTGCGTATATTCCCTCCTTAAAATCACCGACTCAATTAGAGTTTAATGAAAGTTTGATTGAGACTTGATCTCCGATTTAATCATAGTCTGTCGAAAATAATAAAGTTAGCCAATGGGAGACACTTCGATCAGGTTTGAGTTACGTGGTGTGCTGGTTGATCGAGGATCTATTATAATTATTAACTGGGTCTCAATCATTCACAGTCTCTTTTATTCAGGGTTACTGTTATTTCGTGTCGATAAAACGTCGATTGACACTTGAACTATGGTTTAATAGTAATGAATCGCAAACTATACAATTAGTCAGCAAGACGGTGCTTCAGGTTTGAGTCTCGCGTTAAACCAGTTAATCGAAGTCCTACTGTACAATATAGTTCAGTAATGTTTCAATAAACAACACTCGTTACGATGAAATAGTAGGCTAATTGATCTGATAAGACATAGGTTATTTAAGTAGAAGTGGAATACAAGGCTAAGTACTCTGCAAGGATGAAACCAGAGTATGGAAAATGCTAAATGGAAAATGCCACTCTTGAAGTTACTGGCTTAGATCTTAAATATTTTACCTATTTGCTGAGAAAATAATAGCCAGAGTCCTCGACTAGCTATTTAGATGAGCGATTCAAATTCCGTACTTTGAAATGGATTTGTACTTTGAAATGAAGAGCTGCGACGATAGGTAAATTGTTTTGGATGGAGTTATTTCAAAGCCTATTGACTATGCAAATTGTTCCAAAGTCTATAGCCTATACAATGAAATGCTTAGTGCATGTGTAATAGAATATTGCTAGAAAGCTGGTCATCGAACAATCTCTATGAATGGACTGTCATCAATGAAGGTTATCGACGTCTAAAACGAGCACGGGCTATATTTGAAAAATATTATCAGCAACTACGCGGCAATGAATTTACAATTATGCAGGGACCACCATAATCGATCGATATTCAATTATGTAAATTCGATTGAGGAATCGTGGAATGAAATGGATCCTAAAGCGCGAGAGAATCGTTCAAATTAGGGGAAATTCGCTGTAGAATTATTTACAGAACGCTTGGAAAGAGATCCGATAAGTGACGTTAATAAAATTAATTACAAACACATCGAATACTTAACACTATTATTTAATAATTTTAGTCGATCTGCGTGGAAGATTTTTAAAGTGACTTCTATTAGTTCTTGTAGTCAAGAGCTTCAGACTCATTGATATCACTGTATTTCGAGGAACTTTTATTGAAATGAAGATATGAATGTTTTAATCAAGTCCCACCAAATGTCCAAATTCTTGTAAACAGTAGATTTCTTATGATTGACCTTAATAAAAATCGGTCTCCAAGAATTTCAATAGAAAGTATTCAATTTTAGCGTGTTTCCAAAAATCTGTGATGTCAGCAAGTGTTATATCGCATTGGACATTTATAGTTTTTCGGAAAATCCGTCAATAAAAATATTACGTCAAAGATGCGAACATAAATCTGCGATTATAATACAAGACAATATAAGCCACATATTTCTGTTTTAAGGGAACTGAGAATAAAATTTTAAACCTCGATTCTGTAACATAGTGTTGTGTTTTATTTGTAATGTAACTTTCACTGTTTTTCTTTTATATCCAGAAAAATATGTACTTGGATATGTATGTAGATATTTTTGTTGTCTTCAAAATAAACAACTTCTGAAATGATCAGAGAAAGCCCCGTATCTGGTTTTCTTACTTTTTTCTATACTACTTTATTTTCACGAATGTTTAGAACGTTCTAATACGTCGATTGAGTATTCCGCTTGATCTCAATTTATATTTTTCATTGCACTTAAGTGCTCTGAACGAGTTATAGGATTGAAAGTAAACTGAATTACAGTGAAAGTAATAGAGAATCTCATTTACTGTAATAATTGAGGATATGTAGTAACAATCTAGCATTTGTTTTATTTCTGATATTCCCATTTTATTGAAGTATTCAATAAAAATTTTAGTAAGCATGATTTTCAAATGTTTATTTGTTTTCGTTCTAATATTATAACATCTGTCGATTAGGGTAAAAAAATTAACAAATGAGAGAAATCACATGATATTAATACTTTATACTACCATTATTAAAGAGATGATAAGTTATAATAATATAATATAATAAATTTCTGCAGAAACTGAAAACTGACTGGAATTAAAAAATTCACAATACCTAAGTAACAATAACTTATACTTAATTATTCCACTGGTTTAATAACTTATTGAAAACAATATTATTATACACGTTAATTTGTTATCTAAAATATGGTTTCATATTAAATAATATTTCAGTTATATTGAAATCTTTTATATCACATAAAAAATACTACCTCTTAATGAACATTGTAAATATCATTGATGTTATTTTTATACTGTATATTGCACACATGGAAATGCAATAAAAGACTTAAAGCTTTTATAACAACTATCAATAACGTATGCAAATTTATGCGCGTATATTTGCATTTGTGTATTATCAATCAGTTATACGATATAAAGTAAATTGCATAGCGTTGCTGTTCTATGCAAAGGTAGAATTGAAGCACATATTGCATCAGAACGAAATTACATTTAGCTTGCTTTACATAATTTTATAATACTAGGAAACCGTGCCTATCATTTAACTACCTCGATTGATTGCAGTAAATAAACTAGTTTATTACGAAAGTTATAGAATCTGAGAAAAAGAGCAAAGTAGGTACCGTTGTCTCTTTAAAACCAATTTATTAAACAAATGAAAATCATTGTAATTACTATTATGAATAATATATTTATTATCAAAAAATATTTTTTGATATACTTCATGTGTCTGTAGTAGACTAGTCCAATCTTATCAAGCAATACTGTTAAGATTGTAGTCATCAAACAAGTCAATCACTATTGATTAGAGTGTCATTTATTTTATATCAAAGGTTTTAGTCTATTCTAGGTACAAGATTAATTTGATTCCCATTTAATTTAATTCTCAAAATTAATTTAATTTCCAAATTTAAGTCTGAGAAACCTGTAAAACAGAATAAAGTCTAGTGACAATAAATGACAAAATTTCTATTACAAGGTAAAGTATCCTAATTGACTATAATTGCTTAAAAATTTTGTTCGTACACTATTATTACTCATAAATAAACAATTAATGTTTATATTTAATATATTTCCTCCTCTTTGTAACTTTCTAAGAAATTTAAAAGATATTTTGTTCATGTAACTTTTAGAGTTGTTACTCTATATACCCTGAAGAACGGTATACATATTTATAATAAAAATAATTACTTAATAAAACAATAAAAATTGTAATTATGGAACATAATCATTAGTTTATCCTGAATTTATGGCCATACTATATGTATGAGAGGATTATTACGAACGAAAAGGAACACCCGGTGTGTACTGAAGTTCTCTACTTCAGGCTCTGCTGCAGTGGAGGGTTTTTGCCTTATTCCCAGTTAGAAACAGCTATGGCAGTCAACTATGAAGTGATGCCTGTACTACAAAAAATTTACCGAGAACAATTTACAATATTCCTCTATTTTCAATTCCACTATGTTTTATATTCGTTTTGGTTAATTTATTCTTTTAATAGCGCTATTAGTAACAATACTAATCCTCCTGACCGAACAGTTGCAGTGTGACTTTATTCCACACTATCAACAAATTTACGTTCATTATTACTATATGGAGGTGCACTGTATCTGTGTGCATTTTTGAAAAATTTAAGTGCACGTACAGAATGCACATAACATACAAAAATATGCAAAATATTAAAAAATAAAATATACATTGCAACACTTAGAAACTAAACAAAATTGCTACTTACAATTAGTTTCCTTTATAATAGGGAACTCCAATAGTATTTGCGATAATTTGAATTTTGCAGTCTAATTATTATCTACTACCATGAAAATATTTAGTAATTCCAGCTGAATAATTTGAAGTTTCAAGTAAAATTCTTGTGATCTCAACGAATAAGAAAACAGTACGATAAAGATACTCAATAAGAAAGTATACTACTATTTGCTAGAATATAGCTTTTGCGTTTTTAGTGGTACGAAGGATAACAGCAGCAGTAGCATCGGTAACAGTAGAAGCAGCAACAGCAGTCTAGAAGCTGCAGGATTGCCGAGGCTCTCCTCCCGAACTTCTCCTCGCTGATGCTTGCTTCCTGCCTCGATGGAACTTTGTTTAACTAAGGCGAGCAAGAAGCAAACCTATTTATACTAGGTTGGACACGTTTACACTGGGGTGCCTGTCCGTGGCCACTTCTACTTGTCGCAGTTGCCCTTATCCTCGAACCTTCATGTGAAACTCTGGGCAAAGTGCGGCCCTAACAGCTGTTGATAAACGGCAATATTTCTTGCAAAAAGTTGCATAGCTGTTGGCATTTTCTGACGTCATCCTGCTTATTTTGACTACGATTGATGACGATGAGTATTTGGAGATAAACAGATCGAAACTGTGAAGATTTATTAATGGGATGTTCAGATTTCACCCTTTTACGACTCGCTGAAATTAGTTAAGATACTTGATTTTAAGTGATTAAAGGCGACTTGATCACTGTTAAATTCTTATTCATTTGACTTGAAATATTCTTCCAAGATTCTATTTCGTCTTCAGCCTCGTTCAGATTAGACAAATTATTTGAATTCAAGTACTTCGATTACAGGTTATTTGAGGCAACTTGACTAATGTGGATGTGTTATTTTACTTAACTTGAAATATCTTTTCAAGCTTCAAGTGAAATTGAGGTCTTTACAACTTTTCTTCTCTTGAAATACACACTGATTGGTGTGTAACCACAATTGAATTCAAGCAACTTGACTTCTGTGGACATCAACTTGATACCAAGCTACTTAAATGCAACACAAGCTTGATATCAAGCTACTTGAAATATCCTTTCAAGTTTCAAGTGGAGTTGAGGTCCTTTCAACTTCTCCTTGCTTCAGAATACACATTAAGTGATATTTCCTACCACACTTCAATTCAAGTAACTTGAGTTCTGTGGACAAACTTCATATCAAGCTACTTGAATACAAGTGACTTAAATCGAAGTAACTTGACCAATCTGTACAAATCTTTACAAACGTAATGATCAGGAGATATGCAAAGAAAAAAATTCTGATAAAAAGGCACCCTGACCATGAGAAGTTAACTCGATTTTCAATCACTCTTGCTGCACTCGCTGGCATTTCTCGAGATGAAACAGAAGCGCGATCGCGCTGCTCGCCACTCAAACGATTAACTAACGCTCCGCGGGCAGGAGCGCACGCGAACGCTCGCGAGCATAGTGGAGTGTAAAACCGAGGGTAAATAACGTCGCCAGCGATAAATGGAGAGTGGGGAGCAGGCTAGAGCAGTGGAAGCATAGCGTTCGTGTACAGATTGTTAGCAGTTTAGCACCAGCCCTCACGAAAATGTGATTTCCCTTTGGTAGCGTACACCGACTGATATCACAACTCCGTGATCACTGGTGCAGTCTTTCATGATGATGTAGGGTGGATCGAAAGTCGCTTCTACAATTTAAAAATCGCTTATTTTGCTTTTCTTAATATTTGCATTTCCCTTCTTCTTGAGGGATGAAGTTTAAGTCAAAAAGTTTGTAATGCATTAGGACACTTCTTATTAGTGTGCTAGAATAATAGATATCTATTGCAGAAGAATACACTATTGCTTCAACTTACTAGAGATTTTGTCACGATTCTGATATTACAAATGTTCTATTTGTACTCTGCTTCGAACAGTAATGTGAGGTTGATAAATTCTTGATAATTTACTCATGTTAACCAACCTAAAATCTTGGGTAATTTAAAACGCGTTATTATAAAAATAAACAATCACGCTAAGTTTTATTTTGTGAAAATTTCATTTAAGAAACATACTTTTCTAAAACGAATTATAAAATAACTATTTGAAGAAGGAAATAATTCCCTAGTCAAAGCTTCTGTTTCTATTTATTTTCATATAATCACAGTCAAGACAAGTCAAAAAGTGGCCTCTGACCCATTCTCAACAAGAGTGTTTAAATATTAAGTAATCGACCAGCAGTAAAATAAACTTTTTCGAATTGGCAATCGTTAGAAATGTAGGTTAACCCTAAATTAGACGGGCAGAAGCATGCAACAGATTTATTGCGAAATCGTGATAAAGAACAATTTGGCAACATTATGTGGGATCCACGCCCGTGCATAATGTCGACCTAAGTGGACGAGTAGGCCGTGAACCGCGAATTCTTCCAGAATGATGCCGTTATATTCCCCATTATCTTCGTTGCTGGAATTTCAAAAGTGGGAACTAACCGGACATTTGAATTTTACTAAATGACAATTTATTAATCTTTATAAGAAGAGTAAGGAAGGGACTAAAAGAACCACGCTGGAGCAAGGCGCCATCGATATACTCATACGTGTGATCACATAAATGAAAAATAAAGATGTGATTGTTGGACTATTAGTGTGAGTTAAAGCTTGTGCTCTTATGATAATTAAGGTAGCTTACTTTGTTTGCTGTGACTTGTTTGCCCTAAGAAAATTTTTTGCTTGTTTGACCGTATGCCCTAAACTTATTTTTTTATTGGATCACATCGCTTCTCCCTTTTTTCTTTATGTTATAAATACAAGTAGAAACCAAAAACCGACTATTTTGTAGCATAGGAACACATTTTTAATACATGAAAAAAAAGGGAAACTGACGTGGTACGAATACATGCATCGACCTAATAGCATTATGTAGTGTATATGTTTTCAAATTAATCAAAATGAGTGAAATTTGTCACAGAAAATAAAAGCTGATTGTAAATCTGTCCACAGTTTATACATAAGCACAATTAAGATATTTTATCTGTATATTAAAATATGTTTCTATTGTATTTTAAGGGATGTTCCTCATCAAAGCTTTTGAAACACCCTGTATAGCAATTACTGTAGATACTTTTGCCTCCCTACTACGTGCTGATATGTTAGTCTCTGACATCCTATTGAAATCCTCCAGCACAAAACTTTATGGTATGTTGACAAAATTATTTCAAAACCAAGATTATTTGCTCGAGTTTCATTTTAACTCTTATAACAGTGAGATGGGTTATAGGCCCCGCCATAGACTAATGATCTCAGCCTGCAGTTTTTGCCAGCATTCTACAACATTCCCATTTAAGTGGATTCTGCTCTGAAGCCTCCACAGTATTACTTTCTGTCTACAGAGCACTGTAAACCATTGCTTACATCTCAAATTTTCAGCGTCCTGTATGTAGAACTCAATGGCATCTCGCTCTTAATCTTGGCTCTGTGTGCGTAGCTATAATTTTCTACATAAAAACACAGTATTCTTCGTTATAGGCTACTCGTTATCTTCGTTTTCTATTCAACGATACCGAACTACCATTTCCTCTTCCATCACACAAAAGTGCATCCCTCATTCTATAAACTCCTCGTGATTTTTTAACTGCGAGCTTATAACGACAATGTACTATATTTTCACGATGTAAGACCAGTTGCAAGAAGATATTGACTCGAATCAAATCAAATAAAACGTTGAACATACTGAACGTGTTATGAGCACTTGGAGTGCTTCTTTTTGGTCTTCTATAATTTAGACTTCAGGTCTTCTAATAAATATGTGAAGTTTCTCGTCTCACATATTGGCTCGATAGAACAGGAATTTTTTTGAGAAAGGACAAAACATCACGCGGACCAATATGATTGATCGGTCCAAACCTACACGATTGGTCCTAAGTGGTTCTGACTGCGCGCTAGTGGCCCAATTTGCGATATATTGGTAGCAGCAACACATGATATTTTTTAATCATCTATATGCATGCTATAAAAAAGAACCCTTTACATTCTGATGGAACTTTGCAATGTCACTTATATTAAAACGCAATTATAAACTAAACCTATGCTTAAAAGAGTTAGAACCCTGATGGTACTCCAAAATCCTATTTCCTGGCCTTGAAAATTCTGATCCTTGTACCATCACCTCTCTGTTGTCTATTATCAAAATATAACCGAGAAATAATTAAATCACCTCATGCTAGAAAATAGTTTTGTAAACGTATTCGAGGTCCATTGGCTTTCTTTTCTCCTACCTTCCCCTGTCGTCATAAAAATAATTACGTCTTTCAATACATTTTCAACAAGTCCTCTATTTCTCTAAATTAAATTCTGTGGAGTATCTTACTCATTACAAGCTTGATATAACTAATGAGCTTATAAGAAATAAGGAGTATTTTTTTTAAGATAAATGCATGTGTTACAGGCTCAGTTTTGTTTTGTGAGTAGAAACATTAAAGAAAATTTAGAAAAATGATTCCAAAACTTCTTTTGGTTGCAAATTAAACAAACCATTAGAAAAAGGTCTGATTAGTTACTATGAGAATTAATCTACTGCATCAGTAAAATTAACATATTACTACATTGAATCCTGGTTTTGTGCTTCCATTCATTTACTCAGTTTCCGTTTACTGATGCACAGATGTTAGAGAAACATTTCACATGAGAACTGTCTGTAATGATCAGCTTGTAAGAAATGAAACATCTGCTTGTTTCTGTGGTTCCGTCAGACACCAGAGCACTTCGTATCGTCAAAGAAACACAAATGAAATCGAAAAATGTAAAAGTTCAAAAATGGAGCACACACAAAAATTTTCAACTAATTAATTCATCCAAATATGTTTATTCTGTTCATTAAACGTAGTTAGAAAAATAGAACTAAAATACAAATTTAATTTACCATTCAAATATTATAATTTTTACTTTATTTTTCATATTTTCTACTAGTTATTAGCATAAAAAGAACAATTCGTGCGAGAAGAAAGGTTCTATCTTATTTTCCCAAAATTCAAAATTCAAAATTTTTTTATTATGTTACTATTACTGCAAATGAAAAATCATGCTTTATATGATTAATAAAGATACTTTATAGAGACTAACATTAATAAAAATGTGTTTGGAACAAGCATGTGAGGTAAGGTTTCCCCAACTTCCTTGGCTATTGTTTCTACAATCAGTGACGAGAAACATGTTTGATGGTTTGACCTTCAAGAATATCGTTGACACTTTGCTTCGATGTATCGTCGAAATCTTTTCACCCAAATGCAAGCATGAAATAATAAACTTCAAACTAATATACACTTTTCAAATTTTTAATTACTTGTAATAAATTATTCCTCTGATTTATTCGAACAATTTGTCACAATTTGAATAACTATTATAAAATTATTGAGATAATGGTACGAATAATATATCTATGCATCATTTAAACTGTTTTGAGTAAATATTAATGTAAGATAATTAGTCGGGTAAATTCCCTTGAAACAAATATCTTACCCGAATAATAATTACATATTCACCATGCTGAGTTATTCAAATGAATTCGCATTCAATTAGATATAATTTTTCTCCTAGCAAAAAGAAATTTACCTATTTGTCATTAGAATAAACTGTTACTCATGTTTACTGTAATTAAAATTATTTTAAGCATTTGATAATTTGATTCTTCAAATTGAAATTTCATAATCCATTTTTTCTCACAAACCACTGATACAATTTTAATCAAGTTTCAACTGAATACTTTTCTAATCGTGCTGAATAAATTGAAGTAACTTCTAAATTTACTTTTTAAAATTTTGTTGAATGAAAAAATAATTCAAAATAGAGAAAAATTATGAGTTTACAGGAGATCCATTTTTCTGAAAAACAATCATTTCTTAATTGTTCAATTGCCGATATGAAAACTTGTGCAATTCTACCACTCATTATCATAATTAAAAGAGAATATACATTTAAAAAACTGTAGTTTCTCTAATGTTATATAAACTTTTATTAACCCCGATACCAAAACCCAAATTTTTTGTCTAAATATGTAAAATCATTTTGTCACTACTTAGGGTGCTCTCAGGCTCTCAATTGTAACTCTACAATAAAATAATAGTGAAACCCTGAATAGCTAGACATTGATGATTATACAGTAAATTCTCTGTTATTAAAGTTTTCGAATATTCAGTGTACATATTAAATAATTATTCGGTGTACTGAACTGAGAATGCAACTTGAACCACGATCTAATACAATTCTAACTAAATTTCAAGATCGAGGCACCAAAAGGACTCCAGAGGTCTTAGAGAAAGAGAAATAATTACAATTATTTCTTTCGAAGCACAGTGACCTGATATCTGATATCAGTAATTACAACCACTAACTTGAAGTCAACACAGAAGCACCTAAATCGCTAAACGAAATTGACAAATTTAATAAATACAAACGAGAAACGATCGTCGGATAAACGTGAGGTATGTTCGTGTTTTGATTTCTACATATAAAGACGCATTAAGAGACGTGGGCATCATAATGGCGTGGCACTGGCGCGTCGCACGGAAAGAGAGATCCATATCACACCGCAGGCATACTGACGTAACTTTTATAGCCGTTTCCACGGAAATTGGAGTAAATTACGAACATACTTGCCCGACTGTTTCTCCTGGTTCAGCCCTCTCTGCATTTCAAAGCCCTCGACGGCACATTTTCGAAGGTTTTTTGGTCCTCTCCTCCCACTACCACTCGATGCCTGTTTTTCAGCAATGTATAATTTCGAATTCGAAAAGATGGGGAGGAGGAGACCAGACACATACAACCCCTCTAAACTCTATAATAATGCACAGGTTTCTTTGTTATAGGCTCTTCGTTATTATCATTTTCTCTTCAACAATAAAAAACTACCATTTGTTCTACAATAGTGTAAAACTTTATCTCTTATACTCAAGCTTATAGCGAAAGAATACTGTATTTTTGTGGCGAAAGAGCAATTGCAAGAAAATATCTAGTTATCTCAAACAGACCAGTCATAATTTTCAACATGCTGAACGTTTCACGAAATATGGAGTATTTTTTAAAAGTTTTTATAATTTAAATTTCAATTCTACTAATAAGTATGCAATGTTTCTAAACTGACATTTTATCACAGGAGAATACGAATTTTTTGAGAATGGGACAAAACTCTAGCCGGACCGATATGATTGATCTTCTCAAACCTATACGATTGGTTCTGAACAGTTCTGACTACGCGCTGTTGATCTAATTTGCATTACATTGGTGGTAGCAACACACAATCATTTTTTATTAAAAAAAGGAAATTGAGTAAACTTGCAAACTCGTATAAAATGCATATTTCAACCAGGAAATGTGAATTTTCACTTCAATATATAAAAATTACACCATTCCTTGCAAAATATTCACTCTCAATTAGTCAAATGAGTAAATCAATATTCGACACAGTCAGGGGAATCTCGTAATTTTCATAATTGGTACATTTGGAAAAGTAATTTCACTATCAGTTACAAATTAAAATTGTTAACCCTCTCATTGTAAACAGCACGTATTGTAACCGACAAACATTATACGAAACTTATAAACATTGTAGCAAACATATATCCCGCTAAAAATATTTTTCTGCTATTTTACGCTAAAACAAGATGCAAAATGTTCAAACCTATCCAAAGATACAAGAAATCCAATTTCACAGTTTCTTAAAGTTACCACCTTTCTCCATACTTGGTCTGTATCATACCATTTAGGGCCAATGCATACGAGCGACATTTTGACGCACAATTTCATCACGATCACATGTTCTTCTTCGTTTTCCCAATTACAAACAACAAAAACAGACATACGTATAATGCCAACAATATCGTGCGTCAAAATATCGCTAGTATTCGACATCTCAAACGATTCTGGCCACACCGATATTTTCTATCCCTCTCTCTCTTATTCAATGGCTCCCATGTAAGAGAAAGATAGAGACTATCGATGCGGCCAGATTCGTCTGAGCTGGGTGTACATCAAGCCTTATAAGTTTTTTCGCTATGAATAAGTGAATATCCAACGCCAACAACCTCTAAAGAATGAAATTCGTATTTAGTTATCAAGCAATCAATAAAGTCTACTAATTCTCACGGTCTCTCCCAGCCCTCGTCATTCGACACCTCTTTTTGACTAAATATTATTTCGAACCGGAGAAGACTCAAAGGGAAGAGAGAGAGAGACAGAGGCCAAGTCTTGACAGCGCCTTTAAAAGTCGGAAGAACCGATGACTGGCAACTGGCGAGGGGCCCTGAACCTCGTGTAAAAGGTATGTACTGGTCCAGAGCGCCCTTGCCTTCGCTCCGTCAGTTTTTTCATCGTCTGCTCCCGGACTGCTGCTTTTAAAGCGATCGTCACGGGTACCGCGCTTTTACGTGGTTCTTTCTCAGCAGGTGTGCACGCATGTCTTACTTGCTACTAGGTATCTTCCATCGGCTCTTGCCGCTGCCAACGTTAAGGAAGCTGTAATCACTGTGCGTACTGATAGGGTACGCGGCCGCTGACGAGAAAATGATATTTCACTTTCGTGCGCGACTGCTTTGTGCGAGCGTCGCGTTTCGAGGATGACATTGAAGCTGTTTCTGTTTATGCAATGGTATATAGACGTAGTGTAGGATAATTACACGTTCGAGAGGAGTTGGTATTTGAAGCATTTGTGGCTGTAAGGTACCTTATGTTATATAAGTTGTATTTTCGAAAAATTTGAGATTGTCTTGACTGAGTCTACGAAATGGAATTTGTATTTTTGATAGGAGATTAAGTTGAAGGAATTTCGTTCCTTAGAAATGAGAATTCTTACTTTTTTGAAGTCTTCTTGCTGTTAAATTGAAGGAATTTGTTTCTCTAAAAATGAGAATATAATTGGACCGAGATTGCGTGTTTTTTATTTGGAAAGAAAATACTTTATGAGAGGACAAATAATTACTCCAATGGGAACAACAAGTTTCTTTGAAAGTAAGAATGTATATAAATAAATTTTGAAACATAATTTTGACAAATAAATTATTTCTAAAATATTTACTTCTCAAATGTTTGATTATTTCAGGTAATTCTAGAAAATAATAAATAATAGTTTCTCTTCTGAACTATCGAACATGATTCTAGGATCACTAACTTTTATTAAACTGCTGGTAAGTACTGTGGTTCGTCTGTGGTTTTAGAACACTGGAAGTTCCCTGCACCATAAAATCATGGATAAACATCTCTATTTTTTTACTGAAATTATATAACAAATACCTAAATTCCACATAAAGTAATGAATAATAACTGAATTTAATTTCATTATTATTAATTTATTTTTAGTCACACTAGGAAAAAGTGGCCAAGCTAGCACCAAATAAAATAAGAATTTTACTTGAATTTTATTTCGATAATGCCTAATCTTGACATAAAAATGAAATAATGAAAGTAATATCTATCAGTGGCATTGTCCATTAAATGTTAAATTTGTCAAAGATATTAAAACGATATAAAATAAGAAGCTTCCCATGTCTTTACAATGATAAGACGTATTTATTACAGTTTGACCTTCTTGGCATATGAGACTGATCTTATTTTTCAATTAGCACGTAATTAGCACAATAATTAATTATCTTCGTCTATAAAATAATAATTAATATTGTATGCATAAAATACTAAAGGTTACAAAAAAACAGGAAACTGCTCATCAGGTATGTGCAAACAGTCTTATGAACAGTATAGTTTCACATTGTGTAAATATTTGTGTAAATTCTGAGTGAATCATTCGATTTTATATTAAAATAAAGTACTTTCCATCCACTTTACTTTTTCCAGTAATTATTCAAGTATATTTATACCAGATATCACTCATTTGCGACAAGAATAACAATTGAAAAATTTGTTGTTTTTGAGTTATTATGTGTATAATAGAAAGAACACTTTTTTACACTAAATGATGATATTATTTTGAATTCCCTAAAAATTTTTCCCTAAAATTTTTAAGTCATACTGTTGCAGCAACCGAGCGATGTGTGTTTGTTTTATTTGAATTCTCACTCATTGACGTAATAAATATGAACTACGTAATGCAAATTAAATTATTCACAAATGGCATCGTTTTTGTATATAATAGTGTAACGTATAAAACGATGCACAAAGTGTATACTATTTTATATTTTTTTCTTTTCGTAATGGTATTAATTTCTTTCAACTTTCTTTCACTATACCAAATAAATTTTTCTCGCAAATCAAGTATCTAATCAAATTATTTATTTTCCAAAAAAATAATGTAAGAATTATAGTAAATAAAAGTGAGACGGTGATAGATCTCAACTGAAGAAAGAACGAGATGATAAGATTTTTAGATATAAGATTGTACAGTATTTTTTATCATAGAAGAAGAAAGCTTGTTCCTGATGTGTGATACAAATTTGAAGTATTTGAAAATTCCTAATATCTCAAACCAAATTTTATTTCTCATTAAATGATATTTAGTTTTATTTTACGATCTTAAGTTGCGTTCAAAGTTTCAACGCAATAATGGCGACCCTCTCGAGGTATATATTTAACCAAATAGACCCTTCTGTATTTCTCGTTATCAGAGTTTATCAGTCGTCGTCATTTTGGTCCATCTGAGAAACTGCAGTTATCTTTACGGAATTTTAACAGTTGCCCACGCTGACGTGCTTTCCCATTTAAAACGTCTCATCGTATACTTCTCAAGTATTCTCGACTGTGATAATGGAGTATTGTTCCCTTTTGTAAGTTCATAAAATATGCAATATTATGAACACATTTTTCATTTGAACGATTTTCTACGACCACAAAGCATACACGACAGTTACAAGAAAACTGATAAATAATTTTGAATAAATAACTTTGAGATAAGTTTGTCTATGTAAATTAGATAAGAAATGTACGTACATAGCGATTTTGATAATTCAATTTCGTATTCATGTGGCTAAAAGATAATACTAATTTTGTTCGATTTAAAGATATGATTTTAAATAGTGAATAATATTTAATATTGACAGAAGTATGTAAAATACAGATTAACAAAAATTTGTTAAATTCATACTAATACGAAATAAGAAATGAAATAAAAACTTAAATGGATGAATTGTGAATTTTAAATGAGTTTATGACGTACTTATCATTACAATCATTTATAAAAAATTGTTTTAAATAACAATAATAGTAAATTTATTGAATAGCTTTGATAATAATAAATCTAATAATACTAATTTAGTATTATAATCAGCGTTAAATAAGATGTTCATGTTAATGCTCATCATAATAAAAAATTATTATTACTAATACTACTGTTATTAAGAAATAATTGAAGTAAATGTAATTATTAGCGTATGTTCTTTAATTATATCCTACATGTGCACTATTCTTTATTCAGCAACGCAAAATATGTTCGAATACTTCAAAAACAAAATTCCCTCCTTTTACCATAATCTTAATAAATGGTATTAAACCCATCAAATATTTCGTTAAAACAACAAATACTCAAAACGGAGTCATTCGTCATCATACAAAACCTCAATACATTTAAAGTCAATATTTCTAAACACAATTACACGCAGAAATCATTCTCGCCGAAAGTAAACCAAAGTTTCAACGAACTCACCTGACGAACAGCTGTTCCTGATTATTCACTCTCCAGGACACCACGGTGGCTCCTAAAAAATGGAAAATCTCTATCACAATCTCGATCCAACAGCTCTTACTAATTTCCTTAACACACGAGAACAACAGCGTACTTATCGAATCAATTCAACTCTACCGCCGTCGCCTAATCGCGATTCCTACTTGAAAATTTAAAAAACCCAAGGCCCGTTTACAACGACGTTAACGCACCGAAAAATCGAAAAAAAAAAAAAAAAAAGAAGAGACGAAATACCTTCGATCCGCGGATCTAACGAAGTAAAACTATCAGAAACACGTCCCATCGCGCATCGAATTACGAGTATCCAACCTGTCGATGCGAATATACGCGAACCCGCGAATGCATAGAAGAAAACAGCACAAAAACTAGAGGTTAGGCTTGAGTTAAGGCGCGTACACACTTTGTCCTCTCGAACGAATACAGACACACGAGCCAGATCTGGGAGCGGCGCCTTTGTCAGTCCATCGAAACGTATCCGTGCGAAACTCGTCGGTCTACTGAATTTTTGTTCGCCTTTTCGAATAGCAAGTATTGTCGTCCGATCGTCTCTTCGAATTCGAAACCGTGCGTGCGGCGACGCTAGGTTAATCTGCTTTCGCACGTTGCCCCGGCTGTCCCGCGGGAAAATTTTCTAACCAACTCGCAGATCCGGCCGTTCTTAATAATCTGCACGCGCGCACACACCGTGTAAATTGATCGTGCAGGTGGTATTGTTGCCTCTGTCGAGCACGACAACGCTGGTAGCCGCTGCCATGTTTGAATCGTGAATGCGCCGCCGGCTTCTCGTCCAACGCAATCAACCTTTGTCCGGTGCCCAGGGTTCGCCCCACCATCTCGACTTTATTAGTTTTTATGTGCCTTACTCGAGGACGAGCACCATCTGTGCGTCGTTTCAGGGACTTAGGACGACTGTATTTGTTTATCGTCGATGCGAATTGCGAACGCGGTCATGTTCCATGGAAGGTTAAGGAGGTTTACTGCCATATCGGTTTCGAATATTGAAAGATTTGTTGTTCCGTCTTTCGTTTACCCATGTAGCACAGAGACGCCTTTTGTTGTTGTCCCGTCTTTCGTTACCCACGTAGCACAGAGACGCCTTGACTTACGATTTTTTTTGTAATTTTATCGCCTTCACTGCCGATCTGAAAGGGGTATCTATTCTAAACTGCCAACCGCAGAGCATATGTTAAGTGAATATAGATTCCTTACGCGATGGTGCGTGATCGGTTACTTGCAGAAATTTGTCGTCACGCGTTATCGCGTAGTCGGCAGCGAAGATGCGAAGTTGCACGAGTCTGACTCGTTATAGGTCAAGGGGTTGAAAATGTTTAGATTTAAAAATATTTAAAAGACGTCTCTGAGACGTCCAATGTTACAAATCAGTGTGTCTTTAGGACGTCTTAAAAGACACTCATAAGACATCTTAAAAACTTCCAAGTTATATCTATGAGACATTTAGATAAAAAATAGATGTCCAAAAGTGTAAGTCTTTAAGACGTTCATGTAGTGTGTCTTTGACGTCATGGATTATTCGTAATCTAGATTTTTTAGAAATTGTTTTAATCAATTTTTTAAATCTTGCTCAACGACGTAAGCTGCAGTATTCAATCAAATTCAAATATGTATTACTATCCGTCTCTATGCATTTATATCATCGATATCTCGTTGCTATTTTTATGTCACTTATAAGGTTACCAACAGATTATAGAAATCGATTAAAGCTCTGATTATATAGGAATGGAAATCTAAATGAATTTGTAGGTTTAATTGATTTTGTTACAAAATAAATAGAGGATGTACGCGCTGAAAGAGGCCACCTAAATATCTTCTGTTTTTAGTGACATAAAAATCGTCCATGTCCTAATTTGAATGGTTTCGAAGGAGAAATATCATGAAAGAATAGTGTAGGACAATTTTCTTTAGTTTTCTAAAATGTTGTGTTGTTAAAAATAGAGGAGGTATTTAGGTGGCCTTCTTCAGCTTGAATACCCTGTATATTGATGAATCTTCGTCGAAAGACTACGAAATTATCTTACAATTAATAATAAAACTACTATTTGATAAAGAAAAGAACAAAACATTGAAACTGAAAGTATTTGTATTAAAATAAATTAGATGTTTATTTTTAAGCGAAACTTTTAATTATAACCTTATATCTATTTATAAATCGAAGCCAACTTGAACAGAATTGATTACCCAAATCTCATCATGACTACCATTTTCACATTTTTTAGAGTAAAATATAGTTAATATATTGTCTATTTTCTTAAACTTCGTATATTTTCATTTTGTTTAAGATAGATTATAATTGATGGAAGATTTTGAACCATAATGGCGCTAAAATTCAAATAACGCATATAACATTTTTTCATAAATTAATAGATCCCGTCAACTTCTAATACTTATTTTATACAATGTAATTATACTTTAAACTTCTGAATCAAAATACAGTTGATACTTGATATCTTTTATTAATTTTTATTGTAGTTTGTGTTAAATGTATCAAGTGTATACTAAACGATCCTAACCAAACAAGATTCGATATTATCGCAACTCGAACGACATGCTTGCGATTCTCGAAGATGCGTGCGCAGTCCACTTCGAATGAAAGGACGCCACAATGTAAAGCTCATTGCAATGGTAAGTTTTTCACTATTTTCTTTGGTAATTTTGTCGAATTTATCAAATTTTTGCATGACTTGGTAATATATAGTATATTTTCATTTTATTATGGGATAAATTTATATATATCTCTCGACATACATTCAATATACATTAGATACTCGGGTCTAAATTTTAAACGAAAAAAAGGCATTGTTGATGCGTAAAACACGATTGAAATGTATTACAATCTAGCCAATGAGTTAAATATTTTACTATTTTCGACCTATTTTTATGACTTTATTGTCCCTATTTGCACTTGGTTTCACTGAAAGCTTGCGTGTAGTAAACATTCGAACTGGTTAGTGACCTTCAAAATTTTCAAAGCAATTCAATTTTACAGTATAATCAGCGCCTCCCTACCTAACGTCCATTTCACTAAAAGCCTGTACTCAGACAAAGGGCCATCATTTACTTCGTGGATATCGAAGAAATAAGATGCTGTGACAGTTTCGTGAATGTTAAAGGTAGATATACGTACAATATAGACAATTCAGACGTTAATATTGAATCACTAATTTATTTGTGCTCTGATTGATCTCGTACTACTATTCTCACCTAATGCCAATGAATTTTCTATAAAAAAAACTTTTGCATTACAAATTTGATATTTTGCGAGAATTTTAAAATCTATTTTTGTAAACTATATTTTCGACTGTATTTTCATTTACGTTAATTAATACATTTACACATTGCTTAGAAATGAATTAAATTTTTGCATAATATGTTCTTGATTTATATAATATATAAAATGTGATTATTTTATATTTGTGTTCATTTTTATTGCAGATTTCATGGAGAAAATATTTTAAGTAATTTGTGACTGCGTGCAATGTGGTCGTAGAGTCTATGTTTGTTCCGTAGTAGGGAAAGTTTGTTTTGTTTTTATTTTGCAGAGCACAGATGCTCTAGGGGTGTAATGTGTGTTCGTACAGTAGACTTTAGATACACGCGATTAGAGTCAGTGCTTTTGACGTACTATGAATCTAGGGCACCGTGAGGCTCTAATGACGCGAGTAAAGTCAGTGTTGTTCGCCGATTGACACTTTCAGAGGGGTTAAATGAATTTTATTTTTATTCTTTTTTTATTTGGAGTAGAATTGGATAGGTATATCGGTATTTAGAGTCAGTGAAGGTGACTTCCTGTGCTGGAGAGTTCGGGTGCCGGAACGCCAAGAATAATGTAAGTTTTCTTTAATTTACTGGAATTCTAAGTAAAATTTAGAAGGTAGATTTCGAATTGGAATATTTGAAATATTGATTTTCTAAAATTCTCTGCGTTTTTATTTCAGGCCCAGCAGACACCCCCTGGGTAATTCGTCGAGCTGCCTTCATCCCGTGGGTGTTAAGGTAACGCATGTTTTTGGTTCCTCCAGTCACTCATGCTGTAGAATGCAAAGGCCTGAAGCGACACGAGTAGCTGGTTGTATTTTCTTATTGCTAGCATAGTGACAACAAGTATACGTAGATACAGAATATCATTCGAGCCATTTGATTTTTCGAGCTATTCGATTTTTTCGAGCTATTTAATTTCTTGAAGCCATTCAATTTTTTCAAACTGCTAGAAATAAATCGAGTTACTACATTTATTTTCGAGCTACTAGATTTTTTCAAGCTGCTTTAAACAAATCGAGCTACTAGACTTTTGCAAGCTACTTGGTTCCTTCTAGTACTCGGTTCTAATAGGAAAACGAGTCTCAGCTCGATTCGAATATCGAGTTATTCAAATATGCGAGTACAGTCACATTCCTACTTGCCATCCTCGGATGGAGAGTCACTGTAATTACTATTTTGTCACTATGCTCATGTGTAGTACTATAGTAACAGTACTAGTAATTATTTTATACATAGTTTGTGCATTGGCACGTATGCACAATGCTTAACTCAGTGATACGTTTAAAAAGGAGATCGCAATATAAATTAGAGCTGCGAAAAAACAAAGATCATGGTTTGTGAAATAATTATGTACAAGAAAAATATAGTTTGAATGAGTGTTGCAACCGAGTATTGATCGCGATTACTTTGACATGGTCATATCTCAAGATAAAGTCATTTTGCATTAGTATTGCTACATTATTAATTCAGACATCTTGTTTTTAATTTTTAATTAATATTCCAACAGTATTTTCATTGTGTTTTCTTGCATCAATGTTGCGATCATAATCGCGTTTCTTCGAACAAATATTATTTTAATTAAAGTCTTTCGTTTCAACAAGCAGTTCTTTATATTTGAATTGTGCAATAAATTGATCACACTTTTCTGTAATGTTATGATTAAAGAAAAACCAGAAGATGAAAATATTAAGAATATAGTAATGTTGCGAAAGAGTTTACTTACACGTTTCACTTGTTGAGTACAATTGAATTTTAGCGCCCTTTGTGGCTGCTCTTTTATTATAATACATTCGTGTCTAAAAAATGCTCGTTTGCTATAAACTGCTATATTTTTTCATACGTGTTTCTTCATCTGGCGATTAAAATGGAGGTTGTAATTAAGATTGTTAAATTTAATATATTAATTTAGCTTTCAAAACTTTGTTAAGTTTAATATATTAATTTAGCTGTTCAATGCTCTTTTACTTTTTCTTTCAAAGAACAAGTTTTTTTCAGTTGGCTTGAATGGAACATTTATAGTCCATGTAATGTAAATGGACTACTCCTTATTATTGTTTGATAGTTTTTTTCAGAAGGGTAGGATAGATACTTATTTGAATTATAAGATAATGGTACAAACCAAAAATATTTAATGGGCAGAAAAACAATATTTAACAAGTATCATATCGTATCAAATCATATGTATTAGATAAGCAAGTATTTATTTCAAGTATTAACAGTAATAAGATAAAAATCGCGTAGACAAGTTAATAATATTTATGAGTGTTTTTATTATTAGGGGTAATAAATAATAATATTAAAAATAAGAATTTTTCAGTAAATAAGGTGTATGATATTAATTCTTTATTTGTTATGGGATATAATTCCTGACAGGTATATTATAAATATGACTATATCGTAATTATAGTCATTATATTCGTCTTAAAGCACTGTCTCAAAAGATAATTAAAAAAACATTATTGCATTAAAAAAAGAAATTTATCTGTCATAATGCTCTGTCATAGGACATTTTGTACTCCAATATGGATTCTTTACTACCCTTTCAAATATCGAAGACTATTTGTCGTACCCTATATACAAATAAAAGTTAGAACAATCATAGATATATTCCAATAAAAAAACATGTAATCCATAACAAATTAAATTCGTCTAAATTAAGTTATGTGTCATCATATCATTTTATTAGCAATCTTTTGTTGCTAATTCTTTTTGTTGTAGACAATATCTAACAAATTAATAATGAAGAATAATAAACAATCTTACGTAAAAACATCGCATTACATATGTCACTGTAAGGAACCAAAAGTTAGCGAATTCAGTGCATTTGATATTAGGATGATAGGTAAAACCAAAATTAAAGTTATCTGGCAAGGTACCTAATTAAACAAGTTTTTAATACCACAGGTTTGCAAAGTTGTGAAAATAATTGTTGTACAAATAGGCATCAGGGGGACATAAAGAATTTTATTATAGAGAGAATCTCAATAATATAGTATTTTAGAATTATGTAGATAGAGAATTGTGTGGTGTATATTCATAGTATCACGAGATAGTATGTAATACAATTAGTAATTGTGTAACATATAAATCGATCCAATTGGCTGCGATTGTCAGAAGACGAAATGAAAGAAAATTGTTAGACTTAATTTACCACTAATTGTAAGTATGACAGGAGATGTGTAACCGAATATAACTGGTATAACCGTATGTAACCGGTGACTCTGTGCGTAAAACTGTGATTTGAGTGTAGATATAGAACAAAATATGTTCATGCAAAGTTTTATTTTTAACACTTTATCGAGTAATGCATTAACTTTATTTAGACATGCTTTCGCGTAGAATTAATCAAATTTAACACATTCATTAATCAAAATTAACGTAAAAGGTCATCTTTCATATCTACCGCACACTGACCGTGATGAAAGCTCATTTTATGTTTGTGACAAATGCATAATAATATTTGTTTTACCACTTTCAATTATCAGCAAACAGCTTATCATCAATGACGTTAGTTTCCAAACAATCTCATGATTAGGGATGGCTTAACTAAAGGTGTTTTCACATTTATGAATAGGGTATGGATGAAGAAAATACACATATAGGTAACACTATTTTAGAATATTTAAAAATACCCCTAAAATATCAACTGAGATGTTTTATAATGTTCACAAAGCATACTTAGAAAATTCAACTTCATTGCGTTTCATCGAATGAATCTTAAAAAGAACACATTCCCAAAAAACACGGGATGTCTCCTTTTACTGGCTTTTTTAAGACATCTTTGTGCTATCTGACTTGTAGTTGACATGATGATATCAAACTTTTAATCACCTGTTAAACAATCTAGTTACTTTAGTGCAATTGATGTTAAAAGCAATTATTATAAAATCAAAACACACTTTCACTCGTTATAAAAAGGTAACAAAATAGTTTTTTCGCATCTGAATTACTTAATTTTCTTTAAATAATTTATTGTGGGTATATGTTTGGAATGTTCATTATTACAAGTTTCACCAGAATTTGCATACAATTAAAGTACAAGTATTACAGTTTTCCATATAATATTCATAAACAAAATTTATGAAAGTAAATACAATTCGTTTTTCTTTGAGATTCTGTTAACAGAGGAAATTATATACATATATTTCTTGAAATGAACCATAATATTCCAATCGATTCAGATTTCAAATATAAATTACCGGAAGATTTAATTTTAATTCCTACCATCTATAGCGATCTACTCTCATTATAGACAGAATCGAAAATGTTGAACGTGACACGAAAATGATAAGATGGCTCGCGGACTCTCCTAAAGTGCGACAAAATGGTACATCAGATGATATGTCTATCCTCTACCTCATCTATGCTATAATTCCAGCCTGTATCTAGATTCTATACCTATATAGATTACATTGCGGTGACATCTTCTGGAGCCTCTGGTATCGGCGGCAAAGCGCATGCGCCTACTTTAACGAAACGCGCACTCGTATAAATAGCCGATGGTGAAAGTTCACGCGGATAGTTTGCTACGAGAAACAGTAGCGCGATGTTCGGTTCGTCGAGGTGTAAGTGCGTTGATCATATTTAAAAGTTGCTTAAAGACGTTGCTAATTCGGTGCACTAAGACAGCCTCCTATCGAAAAGAATTTCTCTGAAGCTCTTTTCGTCGTTGAATCGATTCGATCTAACCCAAAGAAGTACCACAAAAGAGGTGTCAAAATGCCAGCCGACGTAGCCATGCACACCAGCTTCCTGCAATTCAACCAGTCGAGCTTGAAGGACTCGAACGTGGACTCGTGCTGGAACACCGAGAATATGAGCGGCTATATGACCTTAGTAGGCCCGAATGGTCACCGCCAAGGCGTCCAAGTGAAGGTCTATCGAACAAGCATCGAACACTTCGCCGTGATCTACCCACAGAAGAAAGTGTGCAGACCTCTGGGCGTGTTGAACCTGAGAAACACGTCGATCGAGCGATACGACGACGAGGGATTCCTCGTCAGACAGAAAGGCATCGACTCCCCAATCGCGCTGACCTTCCTCATGGAAAACAAAAAGGAACTGGACTACTGGATCATGGCTTTCACAGCGAGAACGAGTCCCCTGATGCACCAGAGCAGCCTGCCGATCGTCGAGGAGGAGGAAATCTAAGGAACGATCGTTCGGCGGTTCAACCACCGCTTCATGACACTTGTCATCCACAGCGAACAGCCGATCGATCGATTCTCCTCCCACGAAAGAAGAGTTCGACGAAGAGTGTCAACTTCAGTCCCTGTCCCCACGGTGCACCAATTCCCTTCCCAGCGCGACAATGGGATCGCGAATTTCGACTGCACACAAAGGACACCTCGCCTTGCAGTCACGGGACAATCCCCTTCCGGGTTACGAGAGCAGCTGGTTACAGTCTGGGAACGTTGCGTCTCGTGACTGGGAGTGTCGATATGGAACCAGGGACGATTGTAAATAGGAGCGATCGAACGTGGAAAACATCTGCAAAGGTCGTTGTTTCGTGTTATCAGGGTTTAATGATGTACCGCGGGGCCATGTTGGCACTAGACTTTAGCGGCCAGCAACATCATCGATCCTGGCCAGCTGTGGCCAATAGCAGCACTCCTTTTAGCCGGTGCAGGGAAACGGAGACGGAGAGATGCGTGAAGGAAGATGGAGCGATGGGAGGGGTGGAGGGCGAAAGAGGAAGAAATTCGGAAGGAACTGAAAAATTGTTAGGGGAAGGTGAAAAGAGGAGCATAGAAATAGGGGAGGAAAAGGAGGTCAGAGTTTTTGTACGGGACTGTCTATGCGATTCTGTCGCGCAGTGATGGTTCTTTTTGCGTGGAAACAACCGTTAACTCCAACCTGGTAACCGCGAGCTGCCGCGTGGATTCAACTGATCGCTAGAAAGAACTTCCTTTGCTAGGAGACTGGTTGAAGTCTGCGTTCTTCCTTTTTTCGTGTGGCTGCTTCTCCACTATCTAGGCAAAACTTCAGCGGTGTCCTTTTAAAAGAAGATCGAGACGAATCTGATCTCGAATTCTTTGAGAGAGATTGAACTTACCTCCACATGTTTCTAGAACGAACCATGAGAATTAAGTTGGTTTTTTATCTTTGTTGTTTTTTCTTCGTTTATAAATTTAATCTTTTGATGCGTTCAGTAGTATGAAATTATTGTTGATAGTAATTACAATGTCAATTTAGGGAAATAGATGTGTAAAATAATTCGGTGCCTTTTGAGAGCTACAAGTTTTATTTAAAAATATAATATTTATTCGTTTCAGACATGGGAAATAACGTAAATACACGTAGCATGTAAAATTGAAATAAATTAGAGTAGAGTAGAAACGAGAAAATCGAAAGGCTCCGAATTAATTCATGCATTTAGTAACCACTGAAAATGTGAATTGATCCTAACGAACACATGCCACAGATATTTTGGACCGTTTTACCATGTATTTTTTAACTTCTTCAAGGAAAAATTTAAAATTTCTTCTTTAAAATATTTCCTGGTAAATATTGATTCATCTAATATTGAGAACTTAATTTCCTTTGTTACAGTTTCCTACTTATTAATTTTTCCTTGTCATTTTGACAAACATCAGAAGACTACCAATAAAAAAAAAAAGCAAAATAAAATATTTCTTTCCAGTGCCCTTATTTTTATCAATAATACATGTATTAAGAAAGCATACATGTGCCAATATCCCTGAAGAAGTTAATGTACATTTCGTGTAACTTCTGTGCGACTATACTTAAAGTTACATATCAGTACATTGATATAATTTCCACTTACTGCAGGCTTATCGATAAGGAAAGACGTATTCTATGTCGAGTGTAGATTATTTCTCTGAATTCACCTGTTGTTACCGTTAATTTAGAATTTGGGCACAAGCATACATGTCTGTCAAATTTCATGACACACACATACGGACAGAAACACACCACTGTAAGCTAAGGCACTTGTTATGGACCAGAATTGTGCTAGACTCACAAGCAAATCGCACACTATTTGGTACAAAAATCCATGTCTTGTCTAGCAAGAATATTCTACACGTATCAGTTTCATTAAGTAGGAACAGAACCTATTGAACACATTGCAAGCGCCCTGTTTGTGTTACCATTACAACAGACAAAGATAATATAATCAGAAAACACGCGAAGAGAAGTTCGAATCGTTACTACAAACTGCTGTTCACATCCACCATTTTTCTTCGAACTTCGTACGTAATGATAAATAATTTTGAATATATTTATACGTTAAATGGCTCAATTATAAACAACTGTATGAAATAGCGTGTTAGGAAACTGATCGATGTCAAAACGTTCGGGGATCGACATTATCTTTCATTATCAATGTAACCATGATTTTGTGGTAAACATTAAGATTGTCTGTGATATTACGTAGAAAATGTCGTCGCTGTTAGAATAGGTTTCGAAGCATCCTATATGTACTGTTAGCACATGGTTCAATTGCGACAAGAAGCGAAAATAAGTGACAAACTGAATCGTTAATTCTCGAGAACGAAGCAGCCGAATTGTTCAATGTAGTCGATGTTTGATATGTTCGTTTAATTTTCTTTAATTACGTCTCATTTAACACTGTGACGAAACTTTGTACTCCGACGCGCAAAGAAGGTGAATCGCACTTTCTCGTACGTCTCTCACGCATTATTGAACTCTACGTACCATTAATTGCGTCTTTTGTAAATACTTACAGAACGAATGGTTGTGAACGATCGCCAAATTGTTCGCATGAACGAACGAAGAGTAAATGAGGAGAAAAATGAGGTCCTTCGTTGTTTCCTATTAGAGGACATTAGGGATACATTTAATCTTTTGGATGTTTTATAAGGCTCGCATGACTATAGTGACTATTGAGTATTTCCAAGTTCTTCCGTTTTGAACCTACACTTAAGTATTGTAGTTTCGTATTCACGCCAAGTGAACGTATATATGATACGTGTATATAGACATTTCCAACAGTTACATGTTTGTATATAATATGGATTATACAACATGGATTATGTGTATGCGTGTAAACCCATGCGCGTGCGCATGGAAAAAATAACATGTATAAGAAATAAATACGATATCTTAAAGGTGCAACTGAGTCTTCAGTTTCTTGAATCCGTGAATATTTCAAAATGTGCAGTGTCGAGTTTTATTCTAATTTTAACTTCTCACAAGACAATACCCAGATAGCACACGACGTGTTGAAGACGTCTATTTTATGTACATTTTATGCTTGAACATCTTATGAGATAATTTGAACCTCTTAAAAACGTCAGACAGCATACGTCTTGAAGATTTCCGAAATTTACGTCCATAAGACGCCTTAAAGATACACTGCATGAACGCCTTAAAGACTTACGCTTTTGGACATCTTAAAGGCGTATCTTTTGTCTGAACGTCTTATTGACGCAATTTCGACATCATTAAGGTATTTTATGAATGTTTTTTAAGACGTCCTAAATGCATATTGATTTATAACTTCAGAAGTTTCAAAGACGTTCTTTGGACATTTTTAGAATTTTGCTGCATATCTTTAAGTCATCTCTGTGCCTCATGGATGGCAAACTTCAATATTAACATTATATTTTGTTTACGTAAGAAATTTGAATTTTAAAACAGTATATCAGAAGTAAAGTGTAAATTTGTTTCTTTCATAAATTTTGTTAGTAAATGTATCTTCTGAATTATTTAACATTACAGTTATCCTTTTTAGTAGATATAAATAGTGAACGTTCTAAAATAGCAAAGATAAGATTATTGATACTAATTTTGTCGAAAATAGATGTTAGAATTGCGGATGGTCACGTATGCAAAGATGGCATGAAATTTGCAGTCCCACACTAATGTGGTTTCTTTCGATCGTATATTAATTTCTATTTTATTTGCTTAAATTATTTGCACTTCTCTAACCCATGAGATTCGAATTAACCCTTTAGATTTGAAAGATATTTTAATAGACCACTTGCATTAAAATTTTACGATATGAAAGAATATAAGTACTTAATTAATAAATAACGTTTCTCCATTTATTTTTCAGCAGTTTCGTATTTAAAAATTTTTAAAGGAAAAATGGATAAATTTATTCCATACAAAATATAAAAACACTAAGTTCATAGGATGTGCTATTGTTTGGTAGTAGAAAGTAAAAAGTAATCCAAGGAAACTGTACACCTCGTAGTAGTCATCAAAACTATGAAAGAAAAGGAAGATTGTTTTATTGTGGAAATATTTAATTTAATTATAAAAACTTAACGATAATATGAACGTAACGATAAAAATTTAACGATAATTAAACGATAGTGTGGACTTATTTAAAAATCCCCAAAATTAAAAAAAAAAAACAGAGAGCTTTCGCATTCCTAATATTAATAACATTTCGCTTATTTATTTCAATAATAACGCAAGATTGACTAGAAATTATTTAATCTAATTTAGTTATTAGTTTATTTCAAACCCACAAATGAAATATTTCTGAATTACGTAATTTTGTGATTACCTAAAGAAACAATCCTTGAATTTAATTTATATTTGGGTAAATGTCTCATAAAATAATTCCTGATTAGTTGTATCAACGACGTCCGAAATACGAAACATTTGAAATGATAACAATAAATTCTTATAAAATGAAGAATTAAACTAAAAATAAAGTTATTTTTCATAAATTATATTTACGATAAAAATAATCAAACACTTTTAATTATTCTTCGTTTGCTAATTTTTATCTTCATTTCAAGTTTAGTTTGCCCAGATCTCCAATGACGTGATTTATAAATCATGAATTTTCTAGAAAATATTGACTGGAGATAATATTGCCATTAGCTGCAGGAAATAGCGAAGGGTTGCGCTACTCTTGTAACAGTGAGCAATTTGGTAAACATTATTACGTGACGGTAAATACCGTAAATAAGATGACTACATTATAAGGATAGCGTGACTAACCAGCGATCACGCTTCATTAAACCGGATCAAAGGTCAAAGGATTCGTATTTTAAAAGCATACAATATGCTTATGTCAAAACAGCACAGCGACGATGAGTCAGACAAAATTCTTATAAGAGTTTCCTGATAATCCATGTACGCGGTGTTTCGCGAGAAATCCTACAAACTTTGCTCATTGTTAACTTATTTGGAAGATAATTTTGAACGAAAACTGTTATATGAACAATAGGTCAATTCAGCTCCATTATCGAAATGTGAAGCGTAATACTGATACATCTAATTATAAAACCATATTTCCCGGTTGATTGAGCTGAGGTTGTTTATTTCAGTAGTGTCTGCGCTTTTTCGTAGTGATAGTTTAGAGTGAATTGCTAACCTAGCAAAGAATGTATTTACGCAATTTTACTCGGTTTCAAATAAAAAATTAAGCGAAAAATAAAAAGCTCGAATGCGTCTGATTATTTATGGTTCACAATTTTATGTCACTTCGTTTCCCATATTTCAAATCGACACATAGTGAATATTTTGTTCAGAATGACCTCTTAAATATGAGCTAAAGACAGGTCAAAGTAATTGTATAACTCCACTTTTTGAATTTTTTAAATTTTAGCTACAAAACACTTGATTGATGTTTAGCTTTTTCTAGTTAAAATAAATATAAATATATTTGTTTTGTGGTGTTAATCGAATTAACATTACTAGCCCAATATTGAATATACTAAAGTATAGTCAGCTTAAAATTATTGTTTTTAATAATAATTGCCATGTTCTTTATACGAGAAGAATACAATTTATTAATATCTACATAAAATTATTAACTACTGTTGCTGAAATTGCATAGTTAACAAAGTAGTCTCTAATCTTCGTATTTCTTAAGTTAGGAAATGCTTCCGAACTGTTTATTGGTAGCATACATATTCTATCAGTTTTCACTCATAAATCATTTTTGCAACGTTAGTAAAAATTGCACTTCAGACGTCAGAACGCGGCATTACTGGGTTTCGAGCCATGTTTGTCTCGACTTTGCGTTTGAATATAAATGAAAACAAAGAATTTTTTCCACTGCAATCAAGATATAATCCTAAACATATACTCGATATCTCTCTCAGTTGAGTCACAATGCACACTTATCTTTTGCAAACGTACATACGGTTCATTTACCTAATTGTACGATCCATGACGCACAAAGTTTACTCATACCTACGATATACAGTTTCATCTGTTGATTGAATAATTAAGAAGGTCGCCCTTAATACGCTGTATCAATTTGCATCTAACCTTTTCGAAGTGGAAAATTGTGTATTACGTGCATATGCAATATACGTATTGAAATGCGCATGCATTTCAATATTTCGAGTCTTGTTATTACGTAAGAGTTCATACCGAAAAACAAATTCAGATTTTAAATTAAATTAAATATCATGTTACTATATAGAATACTACATTTTATTATACTTTTTAAAGTTAATTAAATTTGTAAACATTCAAACAAATTTTATGTTATACATAATAATAATAAATACATGGACAACGCTGGGAGGACTGTACATATGCATTCTACAGAAAAATCGTAATAAAAAATTTAGATAATTATTTGTAAACTGTACATATTTTCTACTATTTCTATCTGTGATTGAAAGGCAAAACAATTTCAAGAAATTGACGTTCAAAGTCTTGATCTTTAATTCTATGTTATAGAGTTGTGTTTTATTATATTCTCGTTTCTTGAAAAAAAGTTATTTAATTTAATCTTCTTTTGTTAAAAGTATAAATTCTATCTTGTTGAAAATTGTACACATTTTGCCTTATACACAAACATACTTGTACTATATGTATGAGAAAAAATAATTGCTACATGCTACTTTCTGTAAGAACGCTTTAATTCTACGTTGCATGAAATGGCAACGCGCGTGGTAGCTTTGACTTGTAATCTTAAGGACGCGAGTTCAAAACTCTCCCTGGGCGTCCTTGGAATTTTTTCTTGAATATACTTCTTTCTTTACTACTCAAGTTTTCTCATTACGATTTTTATGTACAATGCATGTACAGTCCTTCTAGTGTTGTCCATGCATTTATTACTTCTTAATGCATGGATGTCAAAAAGGACTAACAACAGCGATCTTTTCGGACCGAAATCTTACAAGCCAGTATTCGTCGCCTTTCCCCATGGTACGAATATTTGATAAATCGGTTATAAATATTTTTTAACGTTAGAGTTTCTTTAATGTTAAAACTAATTGATCACTGATAATTAATAGTTAAATAATATACGTATTTCCACAGACAGATAATTTTCTATCGGAATTACAAGCTTATTAATATCACAAGACTTTTATTTCAAATTTTTTTTAATTGAATCGATCTACTTATTTTTTAAACAGTAGATTTTAATACCTAAAATTTGTATACATATAAAAGTGTCGAATTTAAAAATTATACAATTATAACTAACGTATGCGTACATTATTCCATTTGCATTTATCTATTACAAACATTATAGGAAAATAAATTTCATGATTGGGATCAGTTTTTTTCCATACAAATATATCTTATTATACAAGAAAAAGTTTTATAATTCTTTACTAGTTTGTGACTTCCTGTATGCAAAACTCAACATACATATAGTAACTTTATACCAACATTATTTTTTATATTCGTAGTATGTATACACAGTATTTTTCTCGTCTAAGAATAGACAGGTCATATACAGGGTGTTCCAGATGTTAGCAGACAAAATTTGTCGGTATATTTTATGGGTATTCCTATGAGAAGAAATATATATTATTAAAAAGAAAATGTTCGTACTTTTATTATAACTTTTTAATGAAGTTTTGGTCAAGCTATGTTTGAATAACATCTCCTTTCTATTTATTTAATAAAACTTGGACCACCCTATATAATTAGTTGAACGTAGGTGCAATCTACAAAAATCGATATATCTGTGGTACGACCTACATACATGTTTAACGTAAAAAAGAATTAATTCAATCATATAACATCTACCGTTTTAAAACAAAACGTGAACTTAAACGAAAAATGAAGATTCAAAATTCTTAATTTTATTTATAACTAGAAATATTAATTTGTAGCATTTTTGTATGTTTTAGAACACGTATTACGCAAATAATGAAATAAAAAAAACACCACCTATACCCGGAAATTCAATCAAGGTGCTGTTTTGAATCATCCCTGGTGGGGATCGAACCCACGACCTTTGGATTAGAAGTCCAACGCGCTATCCTCTGCGCCACAGGGACTTGGTGGTTAAATGTTTCTTATAGTCAGTATATCTTGGGTAAAATATCTTTTCTATAGATGTCGCTAATATGGATAATAATTTATAAGGACCAATAACATATAAAAAAAATTAACGTAATAATGACAACAATAAAAATGTTGCTCATTTAAAACAAAAAAATATCAATATGTCAAGTAAAATATTAAAACATAATACAAACAATACGATTTCACTTTTACTAGCAAATTGTCATTATATTTCGTTTCTGTTCGTTATACCATTTTTCTGAAAGATACTAATACATATTCATGAAATGTAACATTTAATACAGTGGCAAAAAGTATGTTAGGAGCGTATTTCATTATTTCATACATATAAAATTTGAAGACCATAGAAATAGAAAGAAAGTATTAATTCGAAACTAATTACTCCGAAACAGACTATTTCTCATTATTTTTCCCCCGATCCATAGTATACAAATAATTGTTTTAATTCAGGAACGACGATCGTTACATCGATACACAGTAATTATACAGCCCTGTGTTGGGGCTCATGTAGTCAACACAATCAGTTCGGATACAGTTGCATATAGCTAGGGACAGCCAGCTCAATCGTAATTGACGTTTCGTTCCTTTAAACTCGAGTTTCAAATGAAAGATGAGTCGAAGCACCGACCGTGGACGCACGTAAACGTTCCAGGCGATTAAAAGCGAACGAATAGTGAGAAAACGATCGCGCGAAGTAAAATGACGCGTGAAAAGTGAGAGGACAGAGAAAAAAACCGTGGACACGTCGATGCCAGTGATGTTATATTCGTGTTTTTACCGTGTAACGTAACATCGTCGGGAAAGGAGGGAAGAGAAAAAGAAAGACAGAATAAAACATTGGACGAACGAAAGGAAGGGGTTAGAAAAGATGGCCGTCTCGGAACATATGACAAAGAACGGCGGGCAATCGCCGCAGTTGAAAGGTGTTCTCGCGGAACGAGCTCTGAGGTTTCGTTGATCCTCGTGTTCGCGGAGAGGTGCATCGTGGTCGTTCAGGCAAAGGGATCGTGGCTAGAAAAGTCAGTGATCCTGTGAGCGAAGGAGCCATGACTACGTGTAAAGAATGGGCTCGATCGCATCGGTGCTGCAGTGGCATTGCTCGGAGTGCGCTCTGATAAATCCAACGGAGAGCACGCGATGCGCCAGGTGCGGCCAGACTCGGCTCAGGAGTGATGAGAAAGCGAATCTTAGGGTCAATTTAAGCTCCGGGATCGAGGAAGCCCCAGATAAAGAGGGGACGGAGAGGAAAAGGGACGAAGAGAAAAGTGACTCTTCCTCTGTGTCCGTCCCGCCAACACCACCGCCGAGACTCCGTCTAGGCAAGTCAGTGGACGATAGTCGTTTGACAACTCAACACGTCGATACCGATCTCAGACATCGGTAAGGAGATCGTTAGTTCGTCTCCCTTCGTTCCCCTTCCTTCTGTTTCCCCCTCCCTATCCCCCCTTCTCTCATATCTCATATGTTTGTACACAGTGTTTGAAAAGTGGAACTTTGAAATCTTCTTGAAATTGAATTTTAATTCATTCCTTCTACTTGTCTTTAGTAATAGAGCTACTATTGACCAAATTGGTTGGTCTGACCATTTGGCAATGTTGATTACTTGCAAAGATTCTGTACCATTCATAAAATGTTGATTTGTGGAAATAATGGAATTCGTTAAAACTTAACAGTTTTTCATGTTTAGTTTTATATGTTTATCTACTGCATGCCTGCATTATTGTAGATATGACAAGTATTATTGCATCTACGAGTGCAGACATGTTATGTGTTATTAAATTAAATGTATACATATAGTGCTTTATATATATAAATATATTATACAATGGTTTTAAGATTTATTATTGAATTATATTTCAACATTTTGTATTCTTCCCTTATCCTTAATATTGGAATAGAACTCTGTTTATCTGAACATTTCAAGGAATAATACTGCTTTGTTGATTAAATAGTTTCAGTGATAGAGATTCACTTATTAGTTCCCATAATTGTAACTATCTGTAAATTTATGTCAAGGTCATTATAATAGTATGCGTTCACGTAATTCATACTTTGCTATACCATAAGTTTCTTGACTATGAGTTTGCAAATTTGAAACTGAGTATTAACTTCTTTGTATAAATGCAGATTAACATAGTTCCATTTTATAAGTCCATTATTAGTACTGTATTGACTCGTGTAATTTTATATTTATTTATAGCTTCCAGCGGAGCTTAATTATACTTAATAATCACACGAAAAAGTTACATCATGATTCTTGGAATGGAAGATTATGTAAAAAAGAGCCAATTAAACGATCCTCTTCTTTACCTTCCTTAATAACACAATGGACTTGTGTTCGTTGTTTATTAGAAAATAGTTCCAGTTCTGCACTAACTTGTGTAGCTTGTGATGTTAATTCTTCGATATTTGAAACTGATAAAAGGCAAATTGGTGCTCGTAAAAGTAAAAAACAAAATTTACGAAAA
The DNA here is from genome assembly GCF_051401765.1 of Calliopsis andreniformis. NCBI lineage: Eukaryota > Metazoa > Arthropoda > Insecta > Hymenoptera > Andrenidae > Calliopsis > Calliopsis andreniformis. Next base: position 8,231,202 of record NC_135067.1, on the reverse strand, counting down.
ACAAGTCGTCTGAAAGTTGCATCCGAATTTTTGGCCAGTATTTTGAACGGTCCTAATGTGACAAGTACATCTACAAGTGATGCTAGGATTATTAGTAAGAACATATACTACTTGGAAATGTTACAATTAAGATTTCTATTATTTGTTACTTAATATCTAATTTGTCCTCTATAGATATGGCACAGTTAACGAGCATAAGTCGTAGTGACAGAAGGCAAGTTGATAGAGAAGACTGGACCCTACTACCGATAGAAACCATGGAGTCTACAGCACTTTCTTACACAAGTACTAGTAATACCTCTCAGCGTTCACCAAAAAGACATAGTCCTTCAATATATGAGCGAGTTAAATCTAAAGTTAGTCGATCTTTATCTAATGGTTCAGTTGTGCATAAATTATCTGACCATGCAATTCAAAGACCAACAAGTTTAGTAGTCTCAGAAGCACGACAGGATGATGCTCTCTGGAGCTGTGATAATTGCACACTTGATAATGCTCCTGGCCTAGAACAATGCGAGGCATGTGAAGCTCCTAGAAGTCCAGCCCCTTGTAGTGGAGTAGTTATCAGTGTACCTGCTTGGGAACCTCGTGCTTTATCTTCTGCAGGTCCATTGTCTTACAGACGATCATTTTCTGACGTCGAGTCCGTTAGAAATGTGTCTCACAAGAAAATTGCCAATCGCAGAAGTCTCAATGAGGACGAGCCACCTGCAGTACCACCGCATTCTGTTGGTTTTAATACTAGACCAAGGTATTCATACATTGGAATTAGTGACCCTGATATACCACCACCATTGCCAAAAAAACAAAGCAACAAATTAAGTCTTGTATCCACAAAAGCACATAGTGAAGCAACGAGTCCTGTTGGAGATGTATCAAATGTAAGTTCACTGAAACGTATGTGGACTTGTCAAAAGTGTTCTTATGCATACAATCCACTGTGGTCAACGGGGTGTGACATATGTGGGTCTTTTCAATCACCTGCTTCGTTAACACAACCTAGCTTAATAACTGTTACGAAAGATGAAACAAGTTGTTCGATGCATACACAGTCTCCAATCGTAGTGTCCAGAGATAGTGTCAGGTATATCCCACAAAAAACTGCTACATTAGCTACAGCAGAATCTGATTTAGATGATCAGATTGATCCACCTTCTCCAGTATGGACTTGTAAAAAATGCACGTTATTGAATGCTGCTTCAAGAACAACGTGTGAAGCATGTGGTGGTTCGAAGCTTAGAAGTATTATGCGTTTAGAGGATGCTACATTACGGAAAGGCGAAAGCTGGGTGTGTCCGTCATGTACATTAAGGAATCCACTGTCAGCACAAACTTGTAATGCTTGTAAAACGTTAGCAGATTTTCTAGATGTACCCAGAGAGAGTAGAATGTTTGGGTCAAGAAGTCCAAGTCCACGACTTTGTGGAACACCTGTACATTCGAAAGTTGTTACTCAGAGACACAGAAATTCTGTGCGAAGGAATGGTTCTTCAATTGGGGATAAAAGACATTCAAGAATTAAAGATTCCCCTCATGGTCAAGTACGATTCTTTTACACATTACTAATTAGTTCCAGATAGATACAGTTGTATGTCCTACCTATATTACTTCATGTATGTTCAATATGTGTAATATATTGGAATCATTTTAGTGGCAGTGTAAATTGTGCACATATGAAAATAAAAGTACAAATGGAATCTGTGAAATGTGCCAAATTTCAAAAACCTTATCTCAACTACCAGGTGACAGGCCTAGAATTATTGAATCTGGCACAAATACACTTACAATACAACGGCAAGAAAGTGTAGTTATGGAAAATTTAAGACAACTTGAAGAAAGGGAAGCATTGGAGAAGTGGGAACGAATTGTCCGTTATTGCAAAGAGGTAATACTTATTAACTAATTAATATGCAGAGTTGAATTATACAGTTTGTTATAAAATGTTAAGAATTGTTATAAAAAAAAAAATAAAATTAAAAAGATAACAATTAGACTTCAGCTACAAGATATTACTCTATAAAGTGTAAATATTTATGTTATTATATTTATTTATTTGCTTTATAGACAAATGAACCTTTCGTTGACGATTCATTTCCACCAGCTCCAAAATCTTTGTATTATAATCCAGCTGAAACAAAAGACAACCACGTTGTTCAGTGGAGAAGGCCTCATCAAATCAACGTTGACTCTACCGTTGATTCCAAACTGCCTTGGGCTGTTTTTAGAACACCTTTACCCTCTGATATCTCACAAGGTGTATTAGGAAACTGTTGGTTACTCTCTGCTTTAGCTGTTTTAGCCGAAAGTGATGAACTTGTAAAAAGAGTGCTAGTAATGAGAGAAACTTGCCCAGAAGGAGCTTATCAAGTACGATTGTGTAAAGATGGAAAATGGACCACAGTACTCGTTGATGACTTGTTACCCTGTGATAAAAGAGGTCATCTAGTATATTCTCAGGTTAATGTCTTAATAATATTCATAGAAGAATAATTCGAATTTGTTCATTTTTTTGTATATTTCTCATCCATCACTCAGGCAAAAAGAAAACAACTTTGGGTGCCATTAATTGAAAAGGCAGTGGCAAAAATTCATGGTTGCTATGAAGCTTTAGTATCTGGGCGCGCTATAGAAGGTTTAGCAACGCTTACAGGCGCCCCTTGTGAGAGTGTGCCTTTGCAACCATCTGCTTTACCAAGTGAAGATGAACTTGATAGGGATTTAATATGGGCGCAACTCTTATCGTCTAGACAAGCCATGTTTTTAATGGGTGCTAGTTGTGGAGGTGGCAATATGAAGGTTGATGAAGAAGAGTATCAACGCAAAGGTTTAAGACCCAGGCACGCTTATTCCGTTCTCGATGTAAGGGATGTACAGGTAAATATGAAACAGAAGTATGTACCTGCATTTTTCCGTATTTATAATTAGGGGTGGGTCGAAACCTAATTTTTAGCTGGAAAAAGTGCAAAGTTTTGAATTCTCGAAACTCGAAACTCGAAACTTTTTGAACTTGGAGAGATTTCAACGTTTCGAGAAATTCATCTCTATTTATAATTAAACTTTATAAAGAAATATTTTAAGAGCAATATCTCTTCTAGGGAATACGGTTATTAAGACTGCGAAACCCCTGGGGTCATTACAGCTGGAAGGGTGACTGGTCTGATGATAGTCCTATATGGACACCGCAATTACGAGAAATGCTTATGCCACATGGTGCATCTGATGGTGTTTTTTGGATTTCCTTCGACGATGTATTGAAATATTTTGATTGTATTGACATTTGTAAAACTAGAGTCGGATGGAGTGAAGTCAGATTACGTGGAACACTACCTCCTTTATCTTCTCTTAGACATTTATCGTGTGTCCTTTTAACAGTATTAGAACCCACTGAAACTGAATTTACATTATTCCAAGAAGGACAGAGGTGAGTTTAATTACACTATTATATCATCAATGGCCTGCTGATTTTTATGCAAATATATTTGTACATATATTTATATACAGAAATATAAAATAAATGTCTAAAAATATGTGAAAAATATAAGGTTCAATATAGTTGCGCTTTTTGTACTTACTAATGATAACATATATTTTGAACTTAAGCCTATTTCTGTATTAAATCACTACAAAGATTTTATTTCGCATAAACTTCCGCAGTCTAATGGTCATAGAAAGATCCGATGTAATACAATGATTACATATGTTTAGAAATTCTGAAAAATCACAGCGTTCTCAGTTGGACTTGTGTGTAGTTGTATTTCGTACACGTTCTCCAGCGGCACCAGAAGTGGGAAGACTAGTAGAACATAGTAAACGACAAGTACGTGGATTTGTTGGGTGTCACAAAATGTTAGAAAGAGATTTATACATTGTTGTATGTTTGGCTTTCAATCATTGGCACACAGGAATGGAAGATACTTCTAGTTACCCTGAATATGTTCTTGCCATTCATAGTTCAAAAAGGCTTTTAGTTGAACAAATTTCTCCGCCAGCATTCGTCTTGGCTGATGCCATTATAAGTTTAACTCTAGCAAAAGGACAGCGGCATGAAGTAAGAATTCTTATGTGACTAAATCAGCGTTATAATTATGATGAAATAATTACTAGAAACATTTATAGGGCAGAGAAGGAATGACTGCTTATTACTTAACCAAAGGTTGGGCTGGACTTGTAGTAATGGTAGAAAATCGTCATGTAAATAAATGGATTCATGTAAAATGTGACTGCCATGAAAGCTATAATGTTGTATCCACTAGAGGACAACTCAGAACTGCCGACAGTGTTCCCCCACTTCATAGGTACAAATATCATTTCCGTATAATTCTTGCGAACTGTAATTCACAGCGATTAAATTTAACAATTTAATTGTAGACAAGTCATCATAGTTTTAACTCAATTGGAAGGTAGTGGAGGTTTCTCGATAGCACATCGACTTACGCACAGATTAGCTAACAGTGGAAACTTACATGACTGGGGTCCGCCAGATACTCAACATTGCCCTCAAATTGATACTCAAGTTGAAGGTTTACATAGTCCTCGTTTGATCACGTGAAGAAATAAGTTTTACATATGATTCGTAAACGAATAAGACAATGTGTAAAAATATCGTTTGTTAAGTAAGAAGAGTTTATTATTTACTCATAATTAGAAATTTACCAAAACCAAAGCAAGCTAGAAAAGTTTCGGCATGGAATGGATTGTGCTGAAGGTGTAACACCCTTTGTATTTTCTAGCTAACCATATTGTATGAAAATTTATAGCAGTATGGCAAGCTCTCTACTGAACGTAATGCAATGATTAATAATTATTATACAAAGATTCTGACATTGATTAGAATCCTATTTTCCTCTTTTTTTCCTTTTTAATTGGATAGTTTTCATTCTTTATGTTCACGAAAAATGAAATAGTCTGAAACTTGTGTGCAGATTAAGCATTTTCATGGGAACCATTGGTCCATAAAGAAGACTTAAAGAAAATTAAATATTTATGGAAGAGCAAATTAAACACATTGCTTGTTACATAAAAAAATTATTTTCTCAAGTTAACATATAAGCATTGTAAGAAATGATAAAGCCTACAGATTATACAATAATAATACGTAGAATGAAGTGTCACAAGCATTGATAATGTGCAAAAAACATATACACTCTTTGTGGAATTGCTTAGCGTATGATATAATTATGGATCAAAATGTTTCCAAATTATGTGACTCACATGCTGACTCTATTTTTTAATACATAAGGCCACGTTCGGAACTCATATTCAAGACAAATATATATTATATATATGATGCACGAAAACAAATGTAAGAGATTGTTTAGATGAGGATCTTGAATAACGACTGCATTAAGGTATTATGGTTATTCACCTAAACTTTTGTTATTTTTATCTTATAACTGAATGAAGTGATTGAACCAAAGATCTCTCGTAAAGATTTTACAATATATGCATTAACTCGTTTACTGCCAGTCTATGTAATGTATTTATTTTTCCTTACTTGCTATTTTAGATTTTTACAGGATGTAATTATTAATAAAACTATAATCTTCAACTGTTACATGCTTCTTATATTGAATTATGATAAAAGTTGTACACTCAATGCATACGTAAGCATGACAGTTAACGGGTTAATTAATTTTATAAATATTATATATACATTTTGCAAGTATACTGAAACATTCATTTACACAGCAATTATTTATGGATAAATAATAGTTCTGTTATAATACATATGTTCTACCTGTAAAACAAGTAATTCTTAGTTAGTGAAGTATATAGACTGTTTCAAGATTAGTGATTAAAACTTGATTGATTAATAGAACATCTAAGAAAAAATGAAAAGATCTTATTCAACATGTATTCATAAACTAATTTTTTCGAGGTATTCACATTTTTATTTAATAAAACATTAAGTGTTCTTATTATTTACAGTTTTGTATTATGTGTAATCTTGCATCAAACGTGACATAAAATGAAACGATAGAAATCTCAAAAACTATTAATTCCCGTATTTATATATTTTAAAGCTTTTTTATCTGTTTTTATGACTTCAATTATTCAATTAAGATTTAATCAACTATTTGGAAACTTTACATAATTTTTTTTATGTAGGTAGGGAAGCAACATTTATTGTATTGCAAGCTTCGTAATGAACATTACAACATGTTGTATTATAACTATGATTTTTATTATGAAATGATTTAAAGAAATTGTTATTAGAATTTTATTTTAGTACATTTTATCACTGTTTTATTAGCTTTCTTTTTTATACCATGAATTCATTTAAGAAATCAGAATGAATTAAATGTCTTCGTAATTATTATTGAATATTGTTGTAAATGATATTTTCAAATTTATTACACATGTCTATTGAGTATAATGTTTAGTAACTTATGTGGGATTTTCCCGCCTGCGTATTACACAGAGCGATAAGAAGAATCTGTGAAATGTTTTTTGAATGTTAATTGTAAATATTTAAGTAATGCAAAATATTTGTATAAATTTGTATTTATAGAAATTGTTTTTACATCTTGAAAATTTTTGAGAGATGTGTAAAAAATGAAGTACCTAAAAGTGTACATCTGAATATCTCTATTGAGTTTAAATTTATGATGAAATAACTAGAACGAAAAGTTGTTTAGTTTAAAAGTAATATAGAATAATAAAAAAATTAGTTTTCTCTCCTTCAAACATTAAACGTGTAAGTGTCTTTTTAAAATACAAACATATATTTTTTTGATACTTATCGCGTCTTTTTGACGATAAAGATGAGAAAGCAAATATTTTACACTATTGATGTTGTTAATGATTTATTAGATGTTATAGAATTTCAAACTTTATCTTGTTTGTTATTTATCTCTCATTACATTTTTGCATAAAAATTAAGCAAATATAATCGTTTATCATGTCCTTCTGCGGGTGCATTTGAATTATTGTGAATAGAAATACCAAATTATGATGATAAAAACAGCCAGTTATGTCTAGATTTTTTTAAAACTTACTGGAAGGAAACTCTTCTTAGGCCTAATCTATTTCTTGTTGCTTGTAACAAACTTACGTCCTTTATATTAGCATATTACTTATATTTATATATTGTTTACTCATGCATATCATGAAATGTTTGATACAATGTATGAAAATATGAATATTTGAAAAGCAATATAAAAAAACACGATATGTTTAAGAGTAAACAGTATATGAATGTACATCATTAAATTCATCTTTAATTTCTCAATATTTAAATATAAGTATTAAGAAAATTTATGATTCTATTTAAAAAGACACTAATGACGTAGATATGAATTTTTCATGTATTTGGTAACAATAAAAATAGCACTAAAACATTGTTTTTATGATAAATGAGTTTAACAGAAAACATCTCATATTTTCTACATACACTAAATATAATAATGTAACAATATTTAATGCTGTAATCAGCTAATGACATTTTTGCCATTAAAATGGCAATCAAGAAATATTGTAATAAATATCGTGATATCATATACATATTATTTTAATAATAATACATATAAAACACCTATTCACTAATAATAAACTTACTCAGTTCAGACGTAAAACAAAAAATATTGGCGTTAATTCTTAATAGACCCAGGTTCATAAAATATAATACAACTTAGATTTTGTCAATTATTTGACTAAAATCGCTAAATATTGATGAAACTATTAATCTATGTATTTTTGTGCTCTGTGTATTGCCATTTTAAGATACATGATTTTGACTTATGTTTGAATATTGTAAGTTCAGATAGTTTTTTTTGTATGAAGCAATAATAGAAAATTAGTACTGTTCATTGAGCTAAAATAAACAGATCTAATTGTCTGAATGTGGCCTAATGATTAAGAATTAGTATTAGTTTTTTTAAACTGCTTACAGAAATATCAAAAGCCATCAGAGGTGTCTTATAGTACTATTTAAATTTATTTAATATTTATATAAAATGATAAAAAATTTTTGAAGGATTATTTTTTAGGAATGCCCATAGCATTTGCAATAAATTATGTGTGGAATTTACAAAAGGGAGCATTTATTATAAAATAAATATACACTTAAGTTGTACATTCTGTTAAATAATACCAAATAATTAACAGATCAATTTAATTATTTTAATCATACCAAATTTAACTGTTACATTTACAGTAACCGATTTAAAATATCACTCGAATTGTGTAATTATTTAAAAATTTAATGTGAATTTCATTAATGCACATGCACAGATGCAAATGTAACAGCACTAAAAGAGAAAGTCATATGAAATACAATAGAGCATTTAATTTCTTGTTTTTGTGTCAAACATAACATACATCCACTTAATACTGTATAAGAAAATTTTCAAATAATCTTTAGTGATACCAAACCCTAGTACGAAATTGTAAATGAATACTTATTCATTAATAATTTTATAGAGGCCCATTCTGTTGTCATAACAATATGTTACTTTTGTGTGAAAGAAAACAAAAATAATCTATTTTAAATATTGTATAATTGCTAACAAAATTATACCATAAACAATATTCCCATTTTAAAATGTAACATGTGTGACTTCAATGCTATTGTCAGAATAATCGTTGTATTCTTGTCTATTTAATATTTAGATTTTCATTATTAGAACTATAAAGTGTTTTCAAAGTATAAGAAGACAACATTATTCTGAAAGTAGCAATAACAATTAAATATGCACAACCCTACAGGCAAATAGAGAAGTATCTTTGGATATTTAAAACAAACTGTTTTTGTGAATTTCAACACTAGAAGAAAATACAATTTGTATATAAAATGAATCATTTATTACACTAAGGGGTGGGTGAAGTTAATCAAGTTATAAACTGCTTATGGTATATACAAAAGTTGTTTTGCATGTTTATATATTTCTTTCGAAACAGTCATTTAAACCAATTAAGTGATGACACATTAAGTGATGAATTACATATAGCGAAGTTAGTAATATATTAAGATTAAAGAAATATCAGCAATGTGTAAAACATAAGTTTCAGTTTTGGTTGTAACAACAAGTGAACATCTTGGAATTTGAAACGGATCATCAAATAAGCGTTTATAAAGTTTTACAGAATACACTGTGGTTAAGGATTTAAAGTATTATCTCAAACCAACGAATAATTTCCCTATTTATGTAAATGATAAAGTATTATTTACAATTCATTTTAGCATGACACTATGAATACTTATATAAATTGAATGGAATACTTAGAGTAATTGCACGCCATCGCAAAATATCTAGAAATATATTCTTAATATGTAAAAAAGAAAAAATATTAAGAATACAGTGTTTCAATGTATTAATAATATAATGCTGCGGTGTCATTTTACAATAATTATGTGATTCATATTCTGTAAATGATACTATGTATGGGGTGTATTCTAAACTATATGAAACTATATTTAAACATTAAGTATTATTTTCTTCTTTTTTTGTTTCATATGAGACTGAAATATTTATATGTGCAAAGAAAATGTTAAACGATACGTGAAATTACTAAATCGTCAAAAGGAAAAAAAATTAAGAGATACCTGAAAATGTTGAAAACAAATTTTAAGCATAGAGGAAAACAATGTTTTATGCGTGCTCTTTTTAGTCTTTCCAACTGTGATCATTTTAAAAATGCCGATATATGAACCCAAACCAGCAATCAACTTTGTGATAGTCTGTGTGTCGATTTGGCAAACTTTGTTGAATTGATCCTGTTTCCTATAGATGAAATGTATAATTATTAGGGCATTGTTGCATACATACAAAGAAGACATTTACTACTTTATGAAGCGATAAAAACATTGTATTATCTCCTAATTTATATCGTATAGTAGTGTAGGCACCTTTAATAATAAATTGAAATATTACCTAGAATTCTTTGTTCAGTTTCTAATGAAAATAATTATGCTAATCTTATAGTTGAAACCTTCTTGTTTTCATTTTCAAATTATTTTCGTTGCTTAATATGTTTCTTTTATAAAAGCAGTTTTCATATTCTATATTAAAATTTAAAAAATTAATAAATTATACATTTGAGAAAAAGTATAAATTAAAATATGCAGGATATTAGGTGAATTTAAAATACTTTTATTTGAAAGTATTTTGTATGTATTCTATAGCCAATGTGTAAAAAAATGTTATGAATCAATTTTTTCCAAGCATACATATTGTAACAATTATTTTATAGATTTATTTAATTCATTTTTTAAAAAGAAAAATAAGGATCAGTGTCCTCGAGAAGAGAAAATATTTGAAATTTCGTGCCTATTCAGAGTCATGAACCTACCAATTAAGTACGCACGAAGATTCAAATGAAATGTTTTCATATTACAGATGGCGCCTTTTGAATAACTACTTTAGGATAATTTCCATCAAGAACAGTGTAATATACAAACGATAATTTCGTAATTCTGACAAAGAAAGGTGTTGTTTCGTTTATTGTATCAATAATTAAATGTAGAAAATATGTCAACATTTACTTTTGGAGCACCTACAACTTCGGCTAATACAAGTTTTGGATTTGGCCAAAAGTATGTGTAATTTTGTATTTTACTTGTTAACCCCTTATCAGAAAATTCAGAAGACTATGTCAAATCCTATAATAACGTTCAACATTTTTACGAAGGTATATTAAAGCAATAATAGTTAATCATAACCTTTTTAGACCAGCAACAGGTTTTAATTTAACCAGTACCCCTTTCGGTTCAACTACACCAACATCCACGCTAAGTTTTGGAGCACCTACAACACAAACAACAACTACTGGGCTTACTGGATTTGGGTTCAGTAACACCCCTGCAAGTTCTGCCCCAATACAATCAGGTGGTTTAGGTTTAGGAACAAGTGCAACTACTACAACTGCCACAAGTTTATTTCCAACTCCAGCTACTTCGGCTCCACTTTTTAGCGGTCTTAGTTTCGGTACACCTGCAGCAAGTACTAGTTTGTCATTTGGTACTCCAGCTAGTACAGCTGCAACTGGAGGTATCACTTTTGGTGCACCTGTTACCACAGGTATGCATTATACAAAGTTAATATTGTTTTATAATATTATTGTTGGAATGATATTTACAAAGAATTAATATTGTACATTTATAGCCCCACTATTTGGTAGTTCTGTTACCGGTGGAGGTTTATTAGGAACAAAATCACCTAGTAGTACTACTATTACTACAACTACCACTAGTAAAGGATTAGGAGGTTTAGATGTTTCTCTAAGTAGTAAAGGTCTTTCACAAGGAACCACCAACCAAACGGCTAACAAAGATAATGTCTGGCCACCAGAATTACTGCAAACGATAGATAAATTCAAGTAACTACAATATAATGAATTATAAAATATATATTACAATCACAAAAAATTAATAAAGTGCACATTTTTAATGTAGGGAATTCGTGAAGGAACAAAAGGTATTGTCTTCAGATATTGCTAGGGGTTCTGCAAGACCATTAAATCGATGTGCTGAAGATACAGCATTATTAATGGAAATTTTAACTACGTTAGCTGGATCTGTCCAACGGGATCGTTCTTCCGCTGACAAATTAAGACAGGATACAGCGAAAGCGTTACAAAATGCTGAAATAGCTCAAAGAACTCATGATACTCCACCAGGATTACAATATGAAAATAATGCACCATTATTATTCTTCATGGAACTAGCTGATACTTTCGAACACGATTTAATGTTATTTAGGTCTCAAATTGAAACAACAGAAAAACATATACAGACCATGATGACTCCAAAGACTTTAACACCACAAGGTAATTTCATATTAATCTTTAATTTTGAATAATTAATTATGTACACAATAATTGTATGCTTTTAGAATTGACAATGGCTATGAGTAAACTCCATGAGTCTCTCGTAGCTGTAGCTGGTAAATTACAAGGAGTACATTCCAAGGTGCAGCAACAAAAAGAACAATATCTTAATTTTCGAAAATATGTTTTAAAAGATAATACAAACGTCTTTGAAGACATTAAACCAGATGTAAAACCATCTCGAAGTAGTATAGGAAAAATTGCAAGTGGCCCAACTCCATTTGGACCAGGTAATGTATTTCTTACGAACACGAAATAACACAGGTTAAATCTTAAATTCAGTGACATTTGATGTATTTCATTTTTGCAGGAAATAAGAGCTTTCTGTCGTCGACAACATTAAATCCTAATAGGTCAGGAAATTATGATGCACGAAATCGACTAGGTAAATAAAAAAATCATATAATCTTACGACGTTACAACATATATCCTTGTTAAAAATGAAGTCCCTTAAACAACGTTTTCGTTGTTTCAACTATCCCATAAACACATCTCCTACCTTCAGGTCTTGCGTGGATTTAGTATGCGGTAGATTCACTAACATATAATATCCTCTCAGTAGATAGTACAGTTGTTTGTGGCTGTCATAATTTATACAAATTTTATACTTATATTTTCATTTCTGTGATTTGACTTTGTTTTTGCCTTTCCAGGAAAAATATAAGGGATTTATTTAGTTTGTAAGGTATTCAAATTTTATTTCAGTTTCTTTTTGTGTTGTCATTTGTGAAAAGGGATTCAAAAGCTTGTCTATCTAACATACATTATTTACGTATAAAAACGTATTTATTTTCACAATAATAAAAAAAATTCCTTTTTTGTAATTTCCTTAAGTAGTAGCATACAAAAAAAGAATTTAAAATGCGTGCTTGTTAAAAGTGGCTGTATACTATGCATATGCTTTAATTGCTTCTATCGTTTATGTGATTGTAAAATGCTCATGTCGATTAAAAACTGAAAATTGAATGCAGCATATGGGATTTATATCATACATAAAAATCTTGCTAACATTTTATGGGTACTTCAATATCTTGTGTTTGTTGCAATGAAATATTCTAATTTTCCAGTATTATTAATATTGCTAATAGTTCATTATTTTTTAATAATAATAATCCATTTTAATTTATATACAGCTTTAATTATTGTATGCTAGCTATATTAGTATTTTGAAATAAATTGTAAGTAATGAACTGTATATATTGTTACAGTTTGGGGAAATACAATGTCAACACCATCTGCTACTAATATTAATGTAGGCTCATCATTGAAACCACCAACTGCAAGTTTGAATTTTAGTGCCCCGACCAACCTTACTGCACCTTTACCAACAAGTGAATCAAGTTCGAGTTTTCAACTTCAGAAACCTCCTATTAGTAATAAAAGGGGAAAACATTAAATCGTGCCTATATTTATTCTCGTATCACTTTTAACCAATCATAATGTATTATTTTCTACTTTAATTATTATCGTATGTATTATTTCTATTTTTGTTTCGTATCAATTTTATTTTTTATGATAGAAGTATTTCACGTGCACCAGCATAAGTAACAAGAATACTTGAAAAGTACATAATTATTTTACACATAATCTTCAAAGATAGATTCAATATTCTAAAATAAAAAAGATTGTCTGAAGTATACTCTTACTCTCTGATTTTGTTGACGTTTTATTTTTCTAAGTTAGGATATAGATCTTATTTAATCAAATATCAAAAGAGACCTAAAAAGATGAGAAATAATTGTTACATTTATAGTTTTTTAACCAAAGACTATTTTAAAGATACAGATAATATGAAATAGTGAGTTTTATTTAGAAATGTTCTATATATGATTGTAACAATTTATCTAGCCTACATTAACATTGCAGATGAACTTGGAACTAGAATGGTGTGACAACAACTTTATTTATCATAACAATTTTGTATTTTAGACAATTTCCACATTTTGACGAAGAAAGAGCAAATTTAGTTTATTCATAAAGGTATTATCTCTGCTGCAATCCTAAAAGCAAAAATTGTATAAAATAGGATTATTTTGTATAACACATTTATATAATAATTTTTATTAATTTTATTAAATTGTGATAACTACATGTTTTTACAGTAAGTATAAATTTGTTAATCTGTCATATTAAAAACTAACTTGGGACTCTTAAATTACAGTTTTAATTTTATACTTAATTAAAACTTTTTACATTATAAATTCGTTTATTCACATCGTTCTTTTATTATTATTATATCTGTGCACGTTAGATAATGACGTAAACAATATGGGATCTATACAGAGATTTTGAAGTGAGAAGCACATTGCTTATGCTGTATACTACTTATTCTTATACATCTTTAACAATGTTCTGTTAAAAGAAATTGCACGATATCACCTTTATATGTACTAAATACTAGGTAGAAATGTTTATAAAAAATATAGTTTATAACTTCAAATTCGTTGATGAAAATCTTACATTACTCTCATATTTCTATAAAAGTACTTTAAAGAACACGAAATTGTAAACTTCCTGCCTGATATTTATGGTAAAAATAGTATCAATTAATTCTGTTTAATAATATACGAATAGTACGTAACAATATAGCAATATGCTTTTTCATTCAAAGTCTCTTCATAGACTCGATATAGCTTTCTTGAATGCATTGTGTTCTTTTCCTATAATACTCATGAAGCTGAACGTTTTATTAAAAACTATGTGAAATTTATAAAATTGATTTCGTTTGGTCCCTGTAACAAAACAATACTACAAAAGCGAAATTAAGGAGTAATTAGAAAAAATGCTTGATAATAAAATTCTGTTGTAACTAAACTTTTACCAAAAGACTTCTTTTTATGGCCACTAGATAGCACCAACTTGTATGATGGGAATCAATAACTTAAAAGCATCTTGAATGTATGAGCTCGCATTTGAAGCCTGTTACAAAGAAAAAATCATGTTATGTAGATAAAATTAATATAATACAAACATATTTTCTTACCTCCATAAAAACTGTTGTTATATTAGCTTTAATTTTATCTGGTTTATCTGACGTTTCAGAAAGTGTATTTAAGAAACTGTTATAAGCATTGGCTAGCAGTCCAATTTGATTTGAGAGAATATGTGTTAATTGAACCAATGCATCAGCTTCATTGACAGTGCTTCTATGATCTTTGATTAAAAGCAGTTCTGCAGTTTTATGAAATCTCTCTACAGAAAAGGCTGTGAATTGTGCCAAAACAGAAATGGCATGTTCAAAAATTTCTTGATCACTATGTGTCATGGATGGTGCAAGATAAGTTTTAGAATCTTCGCAAACCTAAAACCAATAATTAATTATACATTCTGTATATGAAATTAATTGCCTAATATTGTAATTACAAATACGTTATTTTTAACAATATTAAAGAAATTCTGAAAAAAAAACATGAAATAATTTCATATTTTCTTGCTTTTATATACTAGTTTAAATTGATATTATATGTAATTTCAAACTTAAGCAATTCTTCCTTCCTGTATAGATATGTATATTATATGTAAAGTCATATTCTCAATATTATATAGATAGATTACTTACATTATATAATTTTTCATATGTAATACTGATTCCAAGATCATTACAAGCTTCTTGCAGTCTAAATTTCAAATCTTCCACATTAGCAGCTTCTTCTTTTTCATCTTCATCACCCAAATCACATAATTCTTTAATTTCTTCTAATGTTTCTTGTATAGAATTTAACTCATTCGTATCCAAACTTATCAAATGTTGTTGTATCTTGATATTACTTTGTTTCGATAACATTTCCAATGCTTCTAAGTGAACAAGACCTTGATAATCATCAAAAAGGCTTTCAAAATGTACTTTTCTCATCTGTTGCTTTTCTTCAATAGTTTTTTCAATAGTTTCTGCTTTTTCTTTAGCTTCTCGAAGAACTTGTGATAAAATTGGCTTCTCTGCTTCATTTACAAAGAAAGCTCTTTTTTTCTTTAACCCTGGATCACCATCCTGTAAAACTTCCATCGTTTTTTTACCAATAGCTTCTAAAGTATCTAATCCACCACTCATAACTTTACTACCAGTCGTTTCAACTAGCTTTGTTATTGAAGATACGCCTGATATAAGATTTCCAAACCCAAAAGAGGATTGCTCTTCAACTTGTTCTGGTTTATCATCTGAAAATCAATATAATTCACGCATAATATACATAGTATCATAAAATTTGAGAAAAAATGCTGAAATTATACAATACCATTAGTCACAAAATCTTCTTCGCTTTCTGTTTTATCAGGTGTAGGTTCCTCACTTACACCCATAGATTCTTCCAGAAGCATAAGACCCTGGGACACGTGACTAGTTACTGTAGAAACTCCTACACTGGCTGCATTAATCAATGAACTTACACCCCAGCTACCCCAACCCCATCCTGTAGCAGAATTTTCTGTATCCATAGTCTGTCCTGCCAAAGATAATCGTTTTAATATTGGTTGCAATTTTTCTTCCGTTAATTCTTCAGGTAATTCAATCTCACTTCCAAGTCCTTCCCAACCCTCGGGTTTGAAAACTTCTTTAAATTTTTTATCTGATTTCATTTCTTCTGGCATATCTACTTCGTTCAATTCATCCGTCACTGACTCTGTAGTTAATAATTTTTCTGCTCTCTTTGACGTATGACTTTCAGTACTACTTGTCATTGTATCCTCTGTTTTAATTGTACTATTCACATTACTCTCTTCCAAAGTTACTTCTTCCTTTGATATTTTTGAACCTAACTTCATGGGTTTTGTGTCCTTTCGCAAACACATTTCTTCTTTTAAATTACATGTAACCTTTTCATTAGTTTGCTCTGAAGTTTCTTTAATACTACCAGTTGACTGTTCACTTTCGTCTTTACTACATGCATCCTTAATACTAGCACCTTCGTTTCTTTTTATCTTCTCTTCACGCGCTTCCTTTTCACGTGCCAACTGACTTTTCTCCGACAAATACGCCTCTCTTCTTCTGTTGTGGCTCATATTCGTAATCGGCGTTTGAGACACACATTCCACGTCGTCGTCCGATTCCGAATCAATCGTCGTCGGCGAACACCAACGTCGATTATTTCTTTTCATCGATATCTCATGGTTCATCTCTTCGTCAGCACTTTCGAAGTCATCGCTCTCGGATGTTGCCATATTAACTTCGCGTTAACACTGTCTATTTCTGCCTGACTAGAGATAACTGCTGGGAAGTTAAAAGTCCACCATCACTGGTTCGGTCACGCTTACACCTGAACCTTTTGCATAGAAATCGTGTGTTTACACGCTGAAAAATACCCAACCATACGCATGCATACATGTGTCACGTGTGTGGTTACAATTGAACACGTATCCACATCCCTCGTGTAGAGGTGGTTTAGCCACTATCAAATTCTCATGCATACGTAGGATGTAGGAATTCGTGACACTCGAGTTATGACTGCGCATGCGGCGAGAACGATTCACGGCCGTGCTTAAATGCACGTTTTTCATTTTGATGTATTTCAAAAGTGACAGAACTCAAAAAATACGATTTTCGAGTTACAACTGTGAATCAGTTTAGTAAATGCACCTCTATTCAGTACCAAAATTTTGCTAATTAACATCAAAATTGTGGAGCTTATTATCAAAGAATTCTTCAAGGATGAAATATTTAAATAATGCTTACAAAATGCAAATACAAATTATTTAAATAATGACACGTGTGATATATAATTACTCTACTATTGTTGATACGAAACAGGGAAAACAGTGATTAGTGGACATGTATTAATATGTATGAATTGACATTGTTCTAACTTAATGTTTTTTCTTGTGTTTTAAAATAAATTATTTTAAACTCTGGATTGGTTGATTAAAATCTGGATTGTTTTAGAATCTTGATGAGACTGTTTATGTTCTTTTTGTTAAAATTATCTATAAGCCCTGTATTAATTTTAAAGGAACTTCGATAATTATTCTTCAGGCTGTATAATAGTATGTGTTCTATTGTAGTTATTGTGTTACAGTCAGAATTAATAGGTGTCGGTCTTTTGGATAATATGTACGAATGCGCGATTTTCGTATTCTGGAAATTGTTGCTTGTTCTTCTATTGCCCATCCAAAACGGAGATAGGAACAATAATCAGTGGACGTATATGTATGTCATGAATTTGTATTATTCCAAATTATTAATATCTTTTTCTCATCATTTCAAATTAACATCAATTTTCAAGTTGATTTTCTATTCGTTCACGAAATTACGTGTTCATATTATTCGTGAGTTCAACAAAAGAGAAATGTTAAAAGGAAAACAAAATATTAAATGGAGTATTAACTCTGTAGAGGAAGTTCAGGGTGTAAAAAAATAAAAACACTTCGACAAATTTTTTAACGCTTCATTTGAGGCTGAAGGGATTTAAATCCTGACCGTTTTGGAACTTTCGAACAAACGGAGTACTGCCATGAGTTTGACAGCTACCACGTGATATGAGTACTTATATATGTATAGACAGTGGATGTTTACACAAAATTTAGTATTTTCATAAACACAATGAAATAAATGGATCCAAAATAAAAATTTGTTTCATCCTCCAAATTTTATTATTATGTGTACTTTACTTGCAATTTTTTAAATTTTGCGTACTACGTATATTTGAAACTTTTTTACCCATTTCAATGTTTCATGAATGCATTACAATTTGCAGTGTACAACACACATTTCTTATTGCTGCATTTTCTACATTTTGCTTTTATTAAATATAGTTGCGAAATATTTTCTAATAAAAGTTTGTAATTTTGCGTCCTTGTTCCATGTACTACTTACCATCGTGTTAACTTTACAAGCATTTAATAAAAATGTTTTTATTGGAATTTGAGAAATTCCGTATTCGTATCAATGTTCGAAAGTCAAATAAGTCCAGTGCATAGACTTCACTCGTTCCCGAGTTACTCTTTTATGAAGCTTTTACTCTTCTTCTTTATTGGAAGTTCCACGAATACTTCGAATTTTCTTCTGAAGACTTTGTACGTCATCAATTCCTGTTTTACGCAGAAGACTCTCTTCAGCTTCATTTCTTACAAATCTATCTTTAAAACGTAGATGGACTTTCCAATGAAATGGGTATTTCCCATACATATTAAAAAATTTCATTATATCAAAATGTGCTATTCCTTTTCTATCTACAAATGCTACAAATAATATAAAAATACGGTGGTAATGATACGAGAAAGTCAAGAATGAAATCGATTACTTATTTTATTATTAAAAAATTATATTTGTTACACTTAAACTTCCTTATAATTTCTTTTAAACTATAAATTCGTTCGTTGATTCTTTCTCTTATTCTGCACTTTCATTTTTTCAGTACTATTTTTATAAATATTAGACGATTTTCAATCAAAACCCAAAATACACGATTTCTCCCCAGAATCCTTAACATTGGGTCCGTAAACTAACCGAATGAAAGTATAAACTAAGTTCCTTTACAGAAATCTCAAACTTTATTTACTTCTCCCAAAATCTTCATCCCTCAGTTAAACAACCGAAAACACCGCAAACAAAGTCAAAATTCAACCCCTGTTCATAAAACAAGAAACTCCTCGAATCCAAAACACTCAAAAGCATCGACCAAAACTCACCCAATCTAATACCTTCCACGCGCACGCGTGCCACTCTTACGTCACCCAAAAATCAAAATAAATTCCACCTCATTCCATCAAACTCCCAGCACGCCTCCACGACCCAACAAAAAATCACATTCCCCATGCAAAAATCCCCTCGAATCACAGTGAAAACGTACCTCAACCCCAAACGAAAAAAAAAAAGAAAAGCAAAACAAAAAGAAGCAAAAAAAAAAGAAAGAAAGAGCGATACGCGTTCGGTACCGCAGAAAACTTAGACATAATCTCATAATGACAGGAGCGCCGACGGATTACCATCAGCTTATTCATTCGTCCCGGATGTTGAACGGTCTCGCGGTGCACCTGCGTAGAAGTCGTACAGTGGTGCCGCCAGTGCAACATAACGGAAAATATGCGAAACCATCGAAAGGGCATCGCGTTCGTCTGTTCCCGTCGCCGTTCGTGCACAGCGGTCAGAGACACGAAAGCTTTTAGCCCGACGGCGCTCGGTGGTAGAGGGGCGAGACGAAGCTCCTGCAGGGTGGGCAGAGGGACGAGGGAGGGGCTCGAGGGGGGGACGGAGGAGGAAGGAGAGTACGAGGGACCGAGGGGTGGGGATTACGCTCGGTTCTCATCGGTGGTACGCGTTGGGGCAAGGAGGAAGAGAGAGCGAGGGAGAAGCATTGCTAAGCGCACACGGTATGAACGTTCAGTGGCATGTTTCAAACACTCAACATGCTTGTAGTTGGCGCGAGGTTGTAGCATCGTCGAAACGAAAGAGCGGTTCGTCGATATTCTTGGCGCCCGGGAGAGCATCGGGCGGCTGACAGAAGTGTTTCGATTCCTGCGGAGTCACGTTTCCACGGGAATTCGGTGCCCGCGTAACGGAGCAAAAGTGTCTCTCTCGCCTCGCGGCAACCGTAACAGTGGGTGTCCTATTGTGTAAGTAAGAGCCGAGGGAAGTGAAACACGGGGTGGCCCGCGGCGGCGGTGGCGGCGGTAACCGCGGACCCGGCCTCTTGCTTTTGACATTTCTCGATAAAGGGACGTGTCGGTGGCGCGGAACGGCTCGCACGGAGGCTGAGGACGGGAAGGACAGTGAAATGCAGCGCGACGGTGCGCGCCGGCATTAGCGTGCGCGCCTGACGAAGCGGGTCGCGGGCGTAGATTACCAATCCGTCCCGCGTGGAACGATCCTCGCTTCTATTCTCGGGATCGGGAAGGAAGAGGGTGCCGCGGGTGGTTCTCTCGTGTGTCCGATTTTCGGCGTCGCCGCGGAACGTGGGGGCCGCATTCCGAGGGTGCCCCGCGACAAGTGTGCCCCGTCTGTACGCCTCGACGACCCAGGGAACCTACGATCACCTCTGACGGTTCGCGGGACAAGTGTGGCGAGGACGGTTCGAGGGCCGCGAGGATGGCGTGATGGGAAAATCAAGGTCTAGAGGAGCGGAAGACCGCGTACGGAGGTGAAGCCATCGAGTGGAGGCGACGGGAAAGAGAGAGAGAGAGAGAGAGAGAGAGAGAGAGAGAGAGAGCGAGAGAGAGAAAGAGAAAGAGAGAGAAAAAGGGGTGAAAGTGCGTTTTACGTAGAATTTGGTTTCCCCTCATTTTCTCCTGCGGCGCGAGGAAAATCGTTACGAGGCTGGTGTCGTTCCGTGTACTTTCCTCCGAAGTGGCCAGTGCGAAATTCACAGAGAGAGAGAGAGAGAGAGATTGAGAGAGAGCTAGAGAGGGAGAGAGAGAGATAGGAGAGAAAGGAAGAAAAAAAGTGTCACGATAATGTAACGGGCTTTAATAACGCGGTCTCGTACAAATGTAGGACCACGGTACCCGTCAAGGCAAGATACCAACAGTGGACTTTTCTTTAACGGCCAGCTATGTTAACGGTGGAATTCCGCTCGAGAGGAATCTGAAGGCGGGGACTCTGACGTCACTCCGCTCATGATAATGAGGTATTCATGATGGCGGAGTAGCGAGCGAGCGAGCCAGAGTACGCGAAGGAGAGAGAGATAGAGAGTGAGAGAGGGAGAGCGTGCAAGAGCAAGAACGAGAGAGAGAGAGAACGAGCGAGCGAAAGAGAGAGAAAGAGAAAGATAGAACATATGTATCCACATTCATACGAGCGTGGCTCTGCGTAGTGTACGTGTGCGTGCGTGTATGTAATCAATGATTTGCAACACACATTCTTTCTACCTCCCATTTCACTGTACGTCAGTGTGTATTACTTTTTCGGGTAACTCCTTTTTGCCACTCGAAACGATCCTCCTTATTTCTCTCACGTCAACTGTCTTTCTTTCTCTTTATGTCAATACAGCGTGCACGTAGCGCGGATCGCGTGTGCTCGCACGCACAGAGGTATATGCCTGTCGACTAGTCGGTGATAGAGAATTTTGGATGGATTTAGAGCGCAGTGAAATATGCCAAGGAGACGGAATGGGGAGATACCGCTTCCGGAAGGGTGGGACGTCGCGCAGGACTTCGATGGAAAAGTGTACTTCATTGATCACAACACGAGAAAAACAACGTGGATCGATCCGAGGGACAGGTATGCCGTTTCATACATATTTCTCCTCTCTCGAGCGTGTTCGCGCGCGCGCGAGCGCGGTTGCACGTTCCCCGTGCCAGCGCGCGACCATCGCGGTGAAAAATATTGTGCCCTACTATCCCGCGAATGCATCGCGAGCCTGGCCAATCGCGCGTACCTCGAGGGACCGCAGGACCAATCCTAGGCGCATCCGAGCCCACGGCGATTGGCTAGATCGGTCGGGATGAGCCTGTGGTAGTAGGGCATCGATGCTTTTCGATGGATTGTGCACGTGCTACACGGAATACGTGTACACGCGATAATGGGAAACTGCACGGGATCAACGTGCGTGAGAGTTACTCCTTGCCATTTGATCGTCAAGATTTTCAGACGGAGTTACGCCGAGCGTTATCGTGACAGACCGTGTGCACCCGTCTAACACGTACACGAGCGGAAACGCGAAATATTTCTGACGTTACGTTGCCCTCGTGTGAGCGCCCCTTAAGATCCACGAGCGTGTGTTCTTCTACGTGTATGCGTATATTCATACATCGAGGACTCGCCGCGCCCGCATTCCAGTCACCAGGGCCGCGTGCTCTCGGTGAAAAACTCGAGAAATCTTACGATCGGTCGAACGCGAAAGCAAAACTATTATTTCTTGGAAATTCTATGGGGAATATTATATTTTCGTTCTGTTGCGATCGGTGATATGCTAGCGATAAAAATATCGATTTTTCTATTTGCTTTAATTCGGTCACTTCCGAATATGCGAATCTTTTTCTTTTAGTTGTGCAAAAGCAGAACTATTATTTCTTGGAAATTCTATGGAGAATATTTTCGTGATATTGTATACTCTGATATAGAAATGAGAATATCGAATTTTCTATTCATTTTAAATCTTTCTCTTTTCGTTTTTTTTCTTGGTTGTATAAAAGCAGAGCTATTATTTCTTGGAGATTTTGCGAGGGATTTTATATTTTATTATGTTGCGTTCGGTGATATACTAGCAATGAAACTATCGAATTTTTTATTAATTTTAGTTCGGTCACTCTGGCTAAATCTTTTTCTTTGACTTCTTTTTCTTTTAATCGTGTAAAAACAAAACTATTTCTATGCAATTCTACTTAATTTTCTGTATTTTAATTCGATCACTATTCAGTACCTTCTTTTCTTTTCTTTTTAAATTGTGTATTAATGTCAAGATTCACAAAGGATTAGATATTGAAATTATTTAAAATTACAATTCGAATGCATGATTTTTTACCGTTTTGTACGAATGCATGGGAATTTCATAACAGTTCATGATAATATTTTTTAACGCGGAGGAATTTATACGCTACTTCCTTTTCATAATATATGGGTATATTTATACGTATCGTTATCAGTTTATCGTTACGAGATATAATGCGTTCAATTCATTAAGAATTTCCGTTATAATCCGTTAGAATCGAAGAAGTATCGCGCAAAGATTGAAGTAATTTATACATCAAAAGTGAGTTTAAATTAATGTTTTGCAAACTATGATAAAATATGTTTCTATGAACACCGTTCCAACGTATCCACGTTGTCTAGATTAATGTGTATACGTAACTGTAGGCCGTAGTATAAGTAAACCATTTTATGGGGCTAACCGGTGTGTAACATACATATATGCAACCGAGTGCTGCCTAAAAATAGACTACGCTACAAGGGTATATTATTTTTTTTCATTTTAATGTCACGTTTATATCTTTCGTTACATAGATTTTTCTCTCCTTTCACTGGGTTTACTACGCTATTTTTAGTCTAAAATAGAGCCATACAATAATTCCACAAAAATATTGAATGAAATAGCTTCAAATAGTTGAATAAAAAAAATTGTATAGTAATTGAGAATTGTATAGTATAGAATTGTATAGTAATATAGATATCCAGTAGCTATTGAGAAACATCAGTACATAGTTGAAATTGATGGTTATAATTAACCGATAAGCATAATCGTGAAATATCGTTAATTAATTTTAGTAATGTCATTATCTATCATGTTTTCAACAGAGACAAGTGAAGAGCAATGATAATTGCTTCATTAAAAATCGCATGCTTCGACTCCACTTGCAATTGAGGCTTGTTTTTCTCTTCGATAGATTACTTAACTTGAACTTCTTTAGAGATGAATTTATAGAAGTTCGACGAAGCAATTTGCAGGATTTTAAATCGATGCATTTGTCAGCTGCAGAGCATGTGCTGGCATTCTTTTCTTGATAGGGAATTTTAAGTTAAATATTTCTTTGCCACGATATTCGTTTTTCTTTTGTTCCTGAAATTTAAATGAAAGGAAATTACTATTAATTTCTACAATTATGATATTAGTACAGTTTTAAATTATAAGGTCATAGCAGAAGAAATACATGCTAAATTGACATTTAAATTTCATTTGAGAAATTAAACGTGCCTTCCAAGGAACTTATTAATTTATTGATAGTTTTTTCTAATTTTGCTCGCATATTTGTTGTTTCTCGAAATTCTTATCAGTCGAAATCTCTAACTTTCGTTCGGGAGTTCGAAATGAATAAATCGAATGTTACGACATACACTCTCTCGAGGCAACAGTTTTCCTATGGCATTCGTGCACGTTGCAACGCGTAGCATCTGCCTGCCATCTGTATTTAAGAAAAATCCTACTCTCTCTTTCTTCGACCCCTCTTTCTCTCTCTCTCTTACGAACCCTGTCTTATTTTCTTTCATCTTTCGTATTTTCTTCTTTAACCGAACGTAAACGAGTAACACTTCAATTTACAATTTGTACGCGAACACTATCTGATGCAAGTTTATTTTACACGTACACAGAACATTAAATAGGAAGTTTAAGTACTAAACGATAGCAGAAATATTATAATATTACAAGAAGTAATTATGTCCTGCATTCAGTGTTGCTGGAATTAAGGATTTCCTTAAATTGAATCACTATAAAAAATATGAAACATCTAAAATATTTTTTATAGACCTTTTATTGTCTATACAAATTATTTATTGACAAATTATAAATAATTATGTACAAATTGTTTTATAAATAATTATTATATTATATAAATAATGATATATGATTATTTAAAATTATAAATAATTCGTCTGTTATAGTAACATAACATTTAATAGTGAATTTAGTTTAGAGCACTAAAGTTATTTTTTATTTCTTCTGATCACTGCTGTATTACACACCACAAAGTTGAGATTGAAATTGAAACTGAAATATTTTGTATTTGGTTGCTTCTCAGTTATTTTATTTAACATATTTTTTCATAAATTTACATTTACAAATCCAAGATAACACAGGATTGTGTTCTCTGTAATTATAATTCTTATTTATGTACTATGCAATGAATTAAATCGAATAATTCTACATTTAAACATAATTGAATTACGAAACAAAAATTACTTCAGTATGAGGGCGTTATGAAAAAAAAAATAAATGAATATTTGTGGAGTACTTACTCATGCCTCAATTCAACAGATTTCACAGTAGATTATCTTGATCCGAGCTTTTTCGTAAATATTGCTACACTAAGTAGTATGTTTATAAATATTGCTGTTATCACGATTTGCTCTCCTACCATCTGACAGTTATCGGGTGCGAAGCATCGATTTTTAAAATTGTGTCAATACAGTTGCATTCAAAAATCGACGTGAATCTTGTAATTACTTACATATATAGCAAACAGTGAATACGTTTCTAAAAAATATTCTGGCTAAAGCTGACAGTTAGTCTAGTCAAATAATTCGAAATTCAAATATATATTTCATAAATTCTCGAACAATCCATTCATAATTAGTAAGTTAGTTCAGTTTAGATATTCTTACCATAATATTAAAACTACAATTTCATAATTTCATCCTCGAATGCTAATAAAAAAAAAGGGAAGAATAATTATATTCGTGTAGGTGTACAGTATCGAGCCAAAAGTTTGGAACCATTTTTTTAAATTAAGGAAAATAAGATTATTTTGTTAAACATACAATTTTAATAATAGTATTCTGTTCTCTATTTATTTTATTCTTTAATGCGAAGAAAACTTAAATACATTGTGACGTTTATATTACTACTGTTAAACACGTGATCATGAATCGTTCTAACTTTTAAAGTTTCTAGTTATTCGTCAGATAAATGAAATAGAATAGATAAATAAAAATTCATCGACGATTTCATCATTAACAGGATCCTTCATGTGGTATCTTTTCTATAAAAAAGAAAAAAAAAAACAAAGTGACTCGACTCATTAATTTAAACTCCAGGTGTAAGACAGTTTCATTCTTTTTGTTGCTATATAATAACAATTATAAGTAATTGCTGTGACATTGAACTTTAGAAAAACATTGTTATTAGTATTGAGAATAGTAGATTCTCAATCTGCTTGTCAGATAGTATAACTTGAATGAGACTTAGGAAGTGATTTCATATTTTTCAGCGGTAGTATACGTAAACTGTACTTATGGTCATTTTCATTAGCAAAAGTCTATTTTCTAGTACAATGAAACATTAAGCATTTAACTTGCGCCGATTATTCTAAAATCAATTAGGACATAACCCTGGGATATTATTATATTTAAATATTTGTATAATACATAAATTATATACGCCAAATCTTTGAATTATGAAGGTGAACAAATATTAAAAAAAGAATTTAATACGTAATAATACATCTGCTGTAAAGATCACTATATTAATCGTTAACATTCCGACCAGACAGTTATTCAAGAAGCAGACAGAATGCTTGTAGAACATAATTCTTTGAAATTACTTCGACGAATGGTAGCCACTAATTGACAAGAATGCCGGAGAAAGAATTCTGCTCACAACTACAAGGAATATAACGTTGGTAGATGGACAACTAGTTGTGAACTACATAAGGATAGACTCTGCATCTTTAACCATATTCCATGTCTAGAATCTCGATACGACAAAATTGTAACCAGACGAATTTTTTATCAGCGAAGCGAAATTCGTACTAAATTTGGATAGAAAAATCGTGGAAAAGTGAAGCACTGAAACGAGATGGAGCGTGACCTCTTAGACCACCTGTTACGTGTAGATAATTACCACATTTGTCGAAAATTCTAATAATAGTGCCACTGTGCTAAAAATGAGATGACACGTATATGAAAATGGATTTTAAAAAATCCTAATTTCGAGTTCAAAATATTAACGCCGTTTGAGTGGAAAGACATCAGGCCAACACTCGAATGCATCAATGATATCCTTCAAGGTGACGCCACCGAATGTTTTTTCTCGTCACTCACTTGGAAATATACGAGATAAATACATATATTTCAATGACCTCAAAATTCCTGACATTTTGGATAAAAGTTAAGATTGTTCAGTTTAATCCAAAGCTACTCTATACACGAAACATTATTCCTTATAATTTTCTTCAGATAAAAAACTCCGATATTATCTGAACACAATACAGAAGGTTTCAACATTCAGATCGTTCAGAGTTTAACGACATAGGATGCAATGTTATTTAGTCGTTTAAGGTCAACTAAAAATGTTCATCCTGACTGTTTATTTTAAATACAAATATGTCGATACCCCATAAAGAACTATACATAAAACATTACAAAACAAGAATTATCATTGAATTTCAAATTTACCGAAGATAACTCATCGCATTCGTATTTAATGATTCATAACAAGCGTGAGGAAAACGTTTAATTTCGTGTGGACTTTCTGCTACTGCGTCGAGAATTTGTTAATGATTATTCTATAGTTGTTAAGTGGTTGTTGACCCACGATGAAAACGATACGTGGAGTGGAAACGAAAAAGAATTTAGCGTATCTCTTTGTTAAATGAATTTATTTGTACGCCGCATTTTTTCTACCCGACGCGTAATGTCAACGAGGGCGCGAGCAATGTGATGTTACACACACTCGTACGCGATCAAAGTCAGGGCACGAATTATGAGGCAGAAGTGTTGCCGAACTTGGAAATTCGACGCATTCCTAGGCTGTGACACACAGACCACATGGAGAGAATGAAGGCGAACAGAGACGGAATCCCTGTGAACCTTATACCATTATTCTCTTCTCGACGTCTTTATTCTGTCTGTTAACCCTTACGTGGGGTTACTCAGAGCTTAAATACAGAGTTCTACGAATTGTAACAAAAGGACTTTAAATCTTTGAAAATGAAAATTTGAGTTTCGTTGGTAAAACAATTTCATTGAAAATAAAAATGAAAATTTGAAATTTAATGTTTGAAAGTTGCTACAATATGTATGCTGAAGAAATTTAAAATCTTTATATTAATTATCTGTATTCGTTGAGCTCTCTGAGTTTAAATTATTTAAAATATTTGAAAATTTGAAAAATTTGAATTTGAATTCGTTGAGCTCTCTGTGTTTAAATTATGTAAAATATTTGAAAATTTGAAAAATTTGAAGTCAATTAAATTTCGTTATATCTTCAATAAATTTCAAAACAGTGCTATAGGAATGAAAGTTTGAAGGGTTATTGCTCCTTAAATTCGACAACTAGAAAGTGGGTGCATTCCCTCCTTTTTGATAGCTCTACAAATCTAAACAGTTTTATAGCGTACTTAAAGAATTTTCAAATTTGATTCTTAAGCAGATAAGAGAAGTGGAAGCAGAAAAGCGATAAAATATTTTATACTGCCTTTTCAAGTGAATGCATTCCTAGGTTGTGACACAGAGCACGTGGAAATACTGAAGGCAAACGGAGATGGAATTCCTTTAAGATGAAATACCATTATGTTCTTCCTGGCGTTAGTTTATTTTTCTTTAATACCTACAATTGAGCACAAATTTTTTGTGGGAATTCTTTTTACATGATTAATCATTTTTCAAGCTAGTTTCACTAGTTTGTACCTAATTCTTTTGTTTCGTTATGGTTTATTTGACTAGGAATGATATCTAGTTCCTTACAAATTGATGAAAATACTTCCTTCATATTTTTTTACATGAATAATTTATTCGAACAATCATTTCACTTATACTGCTTTTCCTAAATTTTGGGTAACTCAATATACAAATCACGCATGTGTTTCAAAAGCAATACAACTCAAAAGATTGTGTTTTTTTAGGAAAATCGAACAAGTATTTATAAGCTTAGGAGAGAATTATAAACAAAATGAAAAAATTCACGAGAAATGTAGAATTATCTAATAAAAAATCTTATCTTCATATATTTCGCCTGAAGAAGTTACTCGTTACTTGCAATGAATCATTTTATTCTGGTTACTTCAAACAATTTGAAATGATTAGTTTAAAAAATTCATTGAACAAACTCCATAGTTTAAAAGTATAATTAGTGAAAGTTTTACAACGATTAGAGGTATTTATCGAATTGATTCATAATTGTAATTGAAGAGTCACGTTTCTTGAGTTGCATCACTTTTCAAATACCTACATGTGGGACACTAAATCCAATAGAATAAAATTCTGGCATATTCTGTAGACGCAGCGACGTCAATCAGTTTTTACTTTCCCGTTCCTATTTCGCATTTCTGAAATGGCCCCACGCCTCAGATACGTAAAAGTACGAAAACGTGAGCGGTATCAGCGACGTGTATACGCGTTCTTTAATGCATAAGTAAAATGCCCTTGGGCCAAAGCCAGGTAGTCGAAGAGAGACACCTACGCGATTTTGTATGCCCACGCGTGGATACTTGTTTGTTCGCAGTCGGCGTTACATTCAGGGCCGTGTTTATCATCTAGTCGCAAAACAAATAGTCACACCTGCTTGAAAGCAATCGCCCTTTGTGGACTAACATGCTCGCACGATCGTACGGTTGCCCCATACGTTTACTATGCAACTGTCACGCTCCCTTTATCGCTGCTAACATTTTTCATTTCATTTTATCGTTGTTCAAATGCCAGTTTCCTCGAATGCTCGTGTTAAAGAAATTGAAATGTGGGGGAATTGGCGAATATTGGGTCGATTGGAAGATCCTCGAATTCTTTGATGCAAAGCCAATTTATTAATATTAAAATTGGTTTACGGTGGTCTAGTTAAAGATTTAAGGGCTTATAACAAAAACGACTTTTTGAAGCTTTTGTTTTCTTCCAGAAGAGCAAACAAATATTGTAGTATTTTTTATTCTTGTGAAATGGGTTACAATCGTTTTTTAACAAAGTACTATTCATGTTCAATGAGAAGTCCCTTGGAACACATTAGGGGTAATGCTTTTCAGGGGACTTTTTACGAGGCACGAATGCTACTTATATTGCACATACCTGTCTTTCTAAGGAAAAATAACAAAACTTACATTTTGTAAAATATTGAATTTTAATCTAATTTTACAGTGGCAGAAAAGATATTTTAGAATAGATAAATTTTATTAATATTAAGTAAAATATTTAGTATAGAAAATTATTAATGTTCAGAGTAGTTTTAAACTTTCTTTGGTTCGTCATTGTATATTAGCAACCCTTACTTTTTTTTCGTCATTCTCTATTTCCCAGCTTCTAAGTGACTTAACAACCTAACACCTGTACTATCTCCTTTAAGGTCCAACAGCTGAAGGATCGCTTTGCTACTGCTCTGTCTCGTTCGCTCTTAATGCATTTCGTTCGTTTTCTTCGTCGAACGAGGACTCGAGCAGACATAAAATACGAGCGGAGCCTATTCGGTGATCAAACAACTGGGGCCCAGTGTATGTGTTTAGTCCCATCATACACAGACTCGTTAGCGAACACTCCAGTTTCCAGTCGTTAAATGTTAAAGCAGATACTGCTGTGTGCGAGAATATTAGGGCAATTTTGGACAATCAGAATAGCATGTGACAAAAAGACGGGGCGCCATTACTGCATAATGGAGGCTGGTCACGTGGTGTAGGGCAGTTTTTGCTTCATCTGACAATGAGTTGAGTTATACCATCCCTGCAAATATTTCAGTGTGTCAGTGGACATTATACAGAAACGGTGCAAGCTTATTTTTCAATTAACTGGTTGGTACGTAGATTTCTTTCAATTTTTGTAACTTTTGTTTCGTTATTTTAATATCGTTTTTGTTTCGTTATTATAATATCGCTTTAAGTATTGTCTTAGAGACTTATCAAAACAGTTAAAATGAGTTGTACGATTATTTAACAAACTTGTGAATTATTAGGTAGATAGATACTTTTATAAACACAGCTAAAGAAATGGATTTCATTATTTAAAGAAAGTCTAACCTAAAATACCATAATACTATCAATGTTATCAGTGATGCCACAAAATGTTAATCTTAGACTGTTTTTTTATTATCATTGTGTATGAAACGTAACTCTGTACAAAATAATTTCTACTATTAAATTAAAGGGAGAAAGAACATTGAGGTAGAAATATGTGAACGTAGTTACATTTCTGTTCTCCACTTTATACGATTTTACCATTTTTCTTTTTACTAGAAACGTAGAAAGTATCCTTAAAGCACCGTTGCATACTTTGTAGATGTTCCTTGCTCAATAAAATTGTACTCGATAAAACTACGGTTTCACAATGCGCTGGCGGCCCTTAAACACTCACCAGCACGCGTGCGTGTACACGAACACACACACTGGCCAGCGGCTTTCGTTTGGCCATTCTACTCATCGCGCAGGCATTCCTACATACTTTATTACGAAATACCACCGTCAGATTAGCCATTCGAGAAACTCTCACTTCGACAATTAATTATTTAAATATTATTCGACAAACTGTCTCCCTCGGCCGAATATGTCCTCTCCATACACGTTAAACAATTGATATTCTCATCAGATCGCAGTGTTCGTTACAATTGTCAGTACTCGACGTACACTTGTAGTATGTAATTAAAAGATAAAAATCACTCTGTAAATTAATATTTACAGATCAGAAGAACAAAAACGTTTCTTAAAAAGACGATTCCGAGGGGCCTCTAAAATAATTCCATGAATTTTTTAAACTGCATTTAAACTTTGTTTCACGAAACTTGACAAACTTCTGGTCGACCGTTTGCGCGCACAATTTATTTCAAGCGAAAGTCGTGCAGAGCTCTATCGACATATTTAAATTAAGGTCAGCAAGTTGTCCTTCTCATTACGAATTACGCACAACGGTTCAGATTTGCGAGTAATAAAAATAGGAGGAGTATCGCGGAGAAAGCATAAATAAGTTGCATAGATCTGCTCCGATTTAACCGATCGACGAGAAAGTTGTTAAACTTCGCTAAGTCGGTTTAACCTTGGCATACCATAGTTGTATCGATGGTAGCGTATGATCAGTGTCTGATTTGTCTCTTGCGTGACCCTAGCCCCTTTTCCCCTCCGTGCCCTCGCCGCGTACTCCTCCCCTATCCCCACCGCTTCCAATCCTCCCGCGCCCCTCCTCTCCTGTCCACATTATTCCTCCGTCATGATGTACGTTCTTGACCCTTCTCCTTCTTCCTTCTCGGCATTGTAGGACAACGACGTGGTAAGACCAAGGGCACGCTAAAAACATAAATCGTATAGAGAAAAAGGAATAGGAAATTGTTTCCACGGTTTTTTAATAGAGATTCTATTTACCGCTTCGAATTATTCGCATCTTCTCGCGTGCTGCCGATGGGGCTCGGCGTAGCACGATCGTATGCTTCTCTGCGTTCTCTGTTTATTCCGATTTCTTGGAAACTGACTGATGAGAGATAGAAAAGAACGGGTAATTGTACATAAAAGGGCGCACCTCGCCGATTTTTATGAAATTAAAATATGTTGTAGGAATCAATGTTGTGAACAACTTTTTCGTAAATACTTAGTTATTCTATTTATGGAACTTTATTTCTAGAATTAATATTTTTACTATAAATTTTCGGCCTTAGTTTTCGAGATATATGCAAAAAATTGTTGCTACTATCACATTGAATTTTGTTACAGCCGACTCTAGTTAGTACTAGACTGCCATGACAGTCCATAGCAGATGGCTAGTGCCATGTTGAACGAAAGACAGCAACACTGCGAGAGTTCGATTTTGCACCTGATAGAAAGAGTACGCAGCATTAGATACAAATACAGTATATGACCCTGGAATATTCCAAAATTCAAAGCTGAAGCCCTTTTTCGATGACTAGTTGTATTATCTTTGGCAGACTATTGTTAAATAATTTTTCAAGTTTGGATCGATGGTCTGTTGTACTCTTATTCTTATTGCTCTGAATATTCATAACCCTAAATAATAGAAAGTGTGAATAATCGAAATTTGGCTATTCTGATATTTTGTGAAATAAATTTCAAAGTTGCTTAGAATTAAGTATTAAGATATGTTTGCAATTTTATCTACATACTTACTAAGGGCTAAGTTAGGTTAAGATCGCTTTAACCTAATTAGAGTAAAACGAGGAAAATTTATAGCCAAAAGTTAACATTTTTTTTCCTAAGTCGATCCTAAGTCCTCTTTTTAATAATTGCAAATTAGAAATAAGTTCTACGAGATTCTTTACTAAAGCAGCTTTCTAAATAGCTTTTTGTTTCTTTTTTATTACAGGTTTACGAAACCTCAAACGTTTGCAGACTGCATCGGAAACGAGCTTCCACTTGGGTGGGAGGAAGCTTATGACAAGCATGTTGGCGCATACTACATTAACCATGTCAACCGTGAGTACTATTCTCCTTTTTAAACGCGACTATAAATATTAGTGCATTACGAGCGTTATTACTTATTTATAGATCTAACGCTACTTTTAACCTTTCGCGATCCAATTGTGCTTCCCAGGCTTGCACTGAATTTCTCGTATAAATTATTTTCTGTTTTATATTAGAAATGTTTGTTGACGCTTAACTAAATATGTCCTGATATTGTTCTGTTATCTGATCTACACTGAAACTATTAATTTTTGTACTTAATTATAGTCAAAATATTAATTTTAGAAATAAAATTTCGCAAATAGAATAATTACATACATAAAATTTTTAATAAGTATTTCATTAGTTGTTAACAAAATATTACTTTTCAAAAAATGAAAAAAGAAATGAGATCGAGTGACCTGTTATGAGCGTGAGCTCTTGCACATTTTTAAAAAATGATGAGGATGACAATTGTTCTGCTTTGAGGCTTGATACTAATTTTACAGTGTACTCTGGCCTCTTAAACTCATTGTACAGAAAAGCAATTATGAACTGATCAAAAGCAGCGACTAATATCTCTTTTTTCAATTCTTTGTTTCAGAGACGACACAGCTTGAAGATCCGAGGCAAGAATGGCGCGCTATTCAAGAGGCTATGCTTCGTGAATATCTTCAGACCGCACAGGACGTCCTCGAGGTAAGTCTTAAATTGCCTTTAATTATATTTTCGAAAGAAGTTTCAAAAAATTATTCACAAATACTAATTCTGAAATTAGTACGGTGATTTCAGTTTAAAACATAGCACAGGAATAACGTTTACAACTATTATAAACAAGTACATTGTCTAACTTGAATAATATTGCAATGGTGGATCCAGAGGGTAGAGAGAGAGGGGTCAATACCCCTAAAATTATTAAGACACATTTAAAAAAAAATGTTAGGTATAGGTACATTTAATAAAGTGGATAATACAAGGAAGTACATAGCTAATTAATGTGAATTTAATTATTTAGTCTATAATATTAGGTAGAAATATTAAAATATAAATTACAAGTAAATTTCAAATCTTCTAAAAGAAGATGCAAAAATATACATATGTATTTTACATATTTCCCTCCTCTCCCATGAATGACTTCTGGATCCGGTTCTACAATATTGTATATAATTAATATTTAATATTATCGTATAAACAATGCACGGAAGTCTTAAGCCAGGTGCAGTAAGAATATAATTGTAAGACGAATCGATGTTTTTTATCGCTGAGGGGTGGGGGACCAAGTTGTCAATGAAGGTTCCTTATACGCTTCTAGCATGACACAGTTTGAGAAATATTCGACTTAGCAGTGAATCGCTTTACATGCTATAGCCTTAAGACCTTCGCATACCAAGGTGTTGCACAGGAACAGTGTCGCGGCTAATATAGTTCCAGTCCACGGTATCATACTAATGCGCGCCTAACTGGACAATATATTGTTGAACAATAGTGCAGTGGGTTTAAATGGTAGATCGCTGTTTGATCAGCTTTACTCACATTCGTCTCATGTCCTGCCATGTCATTATATTCGTCTGTCCGTTTTTTGATGCAGTCACTTCGTGTACGACTGCTTTATCAGATAATTGAAATTCTAATCGTTGCTCGTTTACACTTTTTATGTTAATTGTTATGGAATAGATAGATCTGTTTGTAGAAAGTATTAAATAAATATGCGTGAGCAATTGCTTGAGAGGTTTGCAGGTTGTTTATCAGTATGTGGTTCATAACTATTGTTTTAGTAATTATTTGAAGATATGGAAGTAGTGAACAGAGTGTCTATAAAAATTTGTTCCATTCAACTTTGCTTTGAGTTACAAACACTTTTCTATTTTAATAATTCTCATTACAAATTCTATTGGAAATCTTAGGCTGCTTTAATCAGGAGAACGTGTTGAAATGATTCAGAGAATACTATTACAGTGTTTACAAACAGTCAGTGATGTCATACATGAGGTATGAAGAATTGATAGTAAAAGATAGAATGAACTTGGTTACACAGTGGCTCAGTTTTAACAGGAATTATTTGAAGTATGAAACTATTTGTAAGTTGAAGTGGTTTACATAGATATTATTTTTATTATTTTAATGTTGTACTTCTTACTTTTATTTCTGACGTTATAGCCACATATTTTGAGACAACCTGTAAATATGCAACATTCAGTGACAATAGGATAGTATATCTTAGTCCTTAGGAATTGAATGAGTAGAGAATCATATTTTTCATGAATTTAGACTTTGAAGTGGAAAATAAGCGCAGTGATGAATTTAGAAACAAATTATCAGGTGGATACTGTGTTCTGAGTAAATGATAGACTAATTACTCAATTCAACAAAATTTACAACTGATTCATTTAAGTTTGTATTAGAAATACCTTGATAATTGGTATTTCTAAATTAATACAAAGTAAATATATTTAAAACGATTTATGTGGTATAATTATATAACATATACTTTTTTAATTATAAAAAAATAGTAACATAATTAATACAAACCGTTTTAATCAGATATTTTAACAAAAAAGCTATTTTTGACTATTTATGTAATATCTTTTATTAATGATAAGACATAATTCGTTAAAACGTTTTTCGTGCCAAATAATAATTTGAAAAAAATAAAAAGTGAAATGTAAATGTGTTAAAAATAATTTGCAACAAATTTAATGACGATTCGAAAAAGGAGAGTTTTCCACGTGGAAGAGCAGAAAAGAGGGAGAATGTCGATGTACGGTATATTTATTTTGGTCGAAATAGTGCTGGCGTGATGTCATCGTCGATTTTCGAGATTGGCATGCCACTTGATTCTGGTTTCGAGATTACCTAAAGACTACTCGACAGCTGCAAACGTGTCGCTGCTGAAAGAAAGTAGAAACCGATTCGCAGGTTAAACATATTTGCTCTACACATTTAAAAAAAAAATATATTTTTTGAAATTTTTCAAAATTCAAATTTCTGGGTGATCTTTAAAGATCTCTGAAATCTGACATGAAATACGTACGAAGTTCAACACTGAAAAGATTAAAAGAAAAAAGCTTTGTCAAACACTCATATTTTCCATTATATTTTTGAATCCTCGAAACAGCAATGCCTATACATTGGAAACACTTTTTTAAAAATTTTCTTAGCTTTAGTTTTTTGAGAGTAATGGATTTGATGGACTCCTATTTTCGTTATTTTTCTAAGAGTGAGTCTCACACACATTTATATTAATTTGCCTCTCATTTTCGATTCTCAATTAGGCGCCACTGAAATCGGCCATTCGATCAA
The DNA here is from genome assembly GCF_051401765.1 of Calliopsis andreniformis. Lineage (NCBI taxonomy): Eukaryota > Metazoa > Arthropoda > Insecta > Hymenoptera > Andrenidae > Calliopsis > Calliopsis andreniformis. Next base: position 8,194,425 of record NC_135067.1, on the reverse strand, counting down.
CCAAACATGAAATTTCTATCTATATACATATATGTATATTTGATAACCAGTTCTTCACTGTGCGTCAACCATGCTTGGTGCCATAACCAGTATAAAATTTGAAATAATTTAAGATTACCACGTTACCTATACTTTATCTTGGCATACAAACTTTGTAGCATTCATAAATAATTCCACTCGAATAATTATGTATCTATACATATACCTTATTTTTTGTCGCATGGAGTCAAAAAATGGCCCAAAATAAATTAGTAATACCACCATTATAAGTAAAATCAGAAACTAAAATTATTTCTGCACGAATAAAATAGTACTATTCAAATATTGTTCGAAAATATTATACGACGTGAAAAACATTACATGATCTCTTCCTTGAACTTGCGTCATCCATTTACCATTTCATCAGGTTCAAATAGTTAAATTAAATATTTGGATTCGTCACTGAGATTAACTCATTCTCAGAAACGTACGTTATAAAACATGAATACAATTACGGTTGCGATTATATCGATCTTCGGTAACGAAAAGTATGCAGAAACTATGCGGTATTAATGCAAAGAATGGCAGAACTCGAAATATGACACCTTTCTTCGACGGCAACGTGACCTTTCCATTGGACTGCTGTTACGTAACCAAGTGACAGTTTTCGTGATTCACGTTAGAGCATAAATCCCCGTACCATACTGGCACACGACACTCCTTAGCAGTTAATTTTGGAAATATATTTGTAATGTATTTTCGATTAAAAATCTGTCATTTGCTTACCGAAACTTTTCAATTCTTGTTGATTTTTGGAGAATTTAGATATCGTCGAAACGAAATACTTTCTAATTTATTAATTCTAGAGTATAATACCTAAACGTGTGGTGGACATGTGACATGCAACTGCTGTCCATGTGCAGGAAAATAATCAGTCGATGATATGCAAGTGCACGTGATTCGGAAGTCCGCCACGAAAGAATGCATACTGATTTAGTTTGCAAGTTTTCTATCAGGCGAGAGTTATTTGAAAGAAATGTGAGATATAATATTTGAAATAACGTAGGAAAAATAAACTTTGCGACTAGACGAAACAAATCATTTGTAGATAGTTTTTCATTTTAGTTAACTGTTTTAAATAACGCAACAGCTGATCCTGAGTCTGAGGAACTATATTTTGAACGTAACCTAAAACAAAGATATAAATACCTAAATATAAGATCAGAACTTATTTACAAGGGTATTTGAGCACACTTCTCACAAATACAAAATAAAAAAGTGGTGTAATTACTAGACTGTGAATTTTTATGCAAATGCATATTTTCATATAAACAGAGCTAAAAGATTAGGACCTAAATAAAGATTTATTTCATTCTCCAACCAGTAGATATAATTTATACTTTAGTTTTTGAATTTTACATATTTTTGTATATTCAGTGCGTTTCGCAACTTTTTAAACATTTAAAGTCACAATACTTCCAGTTTGAAGAACCGCTATTTTATACTTATTAATCACGTAACGGAATATATAATTTAGAGGAAATCAAATACCTGGAAGAATAAACTAACGTATAATTATTTAAAACTCCCTGTTAGTTATAAAGTAATTTATTAAATAATCGTCAAGCAATTTTCTTCGAATAACTCCTCTGTCCGTTTTATACACGGGTAGTCAATACGCGCACACATTCTCGCGAGCGCAGCACTGGTTCAACCAGGGTTTGCATTCCATTGCAAATACGAAGCCCTTTCCTCTTCCGCTCGTCTCTTCTACTCTCTTCCCCCACTCTTCGGTAGACGTACTTCTCAAATGCCTCAGTTTTGCTTCGAACTATGAAAAGATTTGTAGGTGAGGTCAGATCGAAGAAAGAATCGATTTGGAACACCTTCCTCTGGCCGCCTTGACGAGGGGGAAGTATTCCTTCACGCATCTTGGCTGGCGCCTTGGATGCTCCGAATTGTAATGATGGGTTCGAGCATATAACGAATGCTTGTTTTACATTCATTGACACTTAAGCTACGTTTGCATTAGGCAACTTTTGGTCGAGTAGTCGAGTTGATCAACCTGAAGTCGATCAATATTGTCGTTTCTTTAACTTTAACTTTAGGTTGATCAACTCGGTTGTCCGATCAAAAGTTGTCTAATGTAAACGTAGCTTTATGGGCATATGAAATTACATTTAGACAGGATGGGAAGTCAAAGGGGAATTTTAAGCAAATATTATTCCTTTTCTTTTTTTGTTGAAATTTGTTTGAAGCATGCAATAATTGTTATATTTAATAAGTAGTAAATCTGAGTACATTAGCGTGGGAATAGGAGTTTGTTAATAGGATAAAAAATTGTTTGACCGTTTTTCAAAATATATTACATAATAATGATATAAGTTTGCAGTAAATAATGTTAAGGAAGGTACAAAAATATTAGAAAATTATAGCTTTCTTTTTTGTCTCTATAATATTCATCCTCATTACTATCACATCTGTAATATTAATGTACAATAAATATAAATAAAGAATTAGGCACCAAAAAATATACTTCCAGTAAATATAAAAGCATTAATGAAACACAAGAAAATATACCTAATTATATCTACAAAGAAGATAACAGTTTAAACAAATGATAATCACGCTTGAAATGTCAGAACAAATATTTTCACATATATAACACTGATACAATCATAGCAATCGTATAATTAACAAAAGTAATAAATCATGAGTAAAAAAGTAATCAATATTATTATTTCTGTCCGAGTAAGACGTACATATAACATTAAAAAGTAGTATTCTAAACATTTTTTTTTATTTTTTCAAAATAAACATCTAATACGAAATAGGTAATCGTAGCAGTCATTTGAACTATTTTGGTAATTTAAACTTTAAAAAAGGTTTATAAAATTCTTCGAATACCTTGCACAAAATTCGTGAGACGTTCCAACACTTCGCTGAACGTGTCCGGGACAGTTGAGGAAAGGCAGAGCATGAGGACTCTCGTTCCTGAAACTATCCCCACCGTCCAAGTCGATTCTTTCTCCGACCCGACCTTAATCGCGTCTCATCATTGTTCAGTGCTCTGATGTAATAATCGTCATTGATTGGAATTATTTAGGTTCCTAATTCACAAAAAGGAAACTTCTGCCACGAATATTTATTTATACAACACTTCTCCATTTATTGTTCCCAACTGTGATTTTTTATTGGCATTTTTTACTTAAATTACCGAAGTCAAGTTGTAGCCCTGTTAGTCTAAAAAGTAATGGAACCAGATAGTAAAAAAAATGTATTATTTAGAAAAAATTAATTTAATTGTTAATTCTTTTTATGCGTACAAAACAAAATTGTATCACCTAAATCATTATAGTAATCAAATTCAGGAGAAACGAAAAGCATTTCACGTAAAGAAGAGGAGCTTCTCAAAAATGTAAAAATCTATTTTAGTGTTGTATCAAGAATGAACTGTCATAAATGGACTATAACTATAGATTAACAATAATGTCCTCAGTAAACAATATTTAAAAAAGAGCATCAACGTTCTAAGTATTCAACAGTCTCTTTTCTTAAAGCAAAAGTTATATTGAACTATTTCTGCTTAAAACAAAAATTTTCCCCACGTTTTCAATTGTAGATATTGATCACAGAAATTCTTTCCACATTTCTGTAACATACAATACCATGCATAAGTATTAAGACACTTTCATATGATTGGGATTGCATAAAATACTTACACTTTTTTATTTATACTAACTGATATCATATTTCAGTCTCATTCACATTTGTAACAGCTTTGTATCATCTCTGAGATGAATTTTCTGAATAAAACTATATTACAGAATTTTCTTTTACAGTATTTTACATGTTCCAATAATGTGAAAGTGTCCAAATATGCACTTATGAACGGTAGTGTACGTCACAGCGACTGTTGAATCCTGACAAAAGCGTGAACATATGCTGCAGCTTACACGCACACGTGCACGCGTGGATGCAAGTGCATAGTAATACGTAACCAAACGCAGTTTTGATAAAACGACAGCCACGACAGTCGTACTATCCTTAACGCGTTCGCTGTCGTGCCCGAGAAGCGAGTCAGCCCCTATGAATCTTTGGCTCGATTTAAGTGACACACAAACAAGCTGAGCCATTACGAGCACACTGGAGCACACTTCACCAGTTTCGTGTTATACGGGAGTCATAAGAATGAAATATCTCCAAAGAGGCCACCGCTCGAATATGCTTCGGACTTGGCATCTGGAGGCTGCGCAGGCCAACCGAAACATATTCGGTCGTGCAACGAGCATGTTAACCGGTCCTCTGTAATTATCTTTATATTTCATCTACAAATGGGTCCACGAGAACCGAATAGAATCGGTTATAACTAGACCGTGGATCTTTATGCTTTTATGGCAGTTTTAAGCGTGTAAGAAGCTAGAGACTGCGCATAATATAGAAAACTGTACGAAACGCAAAAACTAAAATACAGGTTATAGTTAGACCTAGGGAAATTTTATTTGAAATCAGAATAAGAAATAACTATTTGAAATAATCTATTCCGAATCATTATTTTTAAAATACTATTATTGAAACTTCGATCCATTTCAAATAATGGCAATTTCAAGTAATAAATTATTTTGTCATTTCTTTATCTCAAATTTCGCAGAAAAAAATAATTAGGTTCATCTTCTGAAAGATGAGTGTTTTCTTCCTGCATTAAAATAATATTTCAAATAATATCGTTTTGAATATGTCTAGATTTTTGTTTAAGTCCCATTTCGTAAGATGTGTTTACGAGAATATGGATTAGTATAAAAATTTACAGTTTAGTTGCAACGTTAAGAAATGTTGGAAATGTAGTTTGGTAATTTTTTTTGCGTTACATTTTTGTCACGTAATGAGTCACATAGACTTGATGGATTTTGGCTACAGAATTGTCGCAAATGTAACGTAGAGAAAACGTGGCCTCCTAGGCGTATTCCGATTTCACGCGTTAGGAACGACAGCACCATCTAGCGATGCCATATTAATCTTAGGTCGTCACTGGCCCATTGAAGTTGGAATATACATATATACATACTCAAGAGGGGGACCTCTGCTATGCATTTGTAGTTGTGTGACCAGAATCCATTGAGCTGGTGCATTTAACGATATTAAAAGAGTACTAGAAGGTTCACTTCGCCCAACTGTTATTCTTAATTTTATCAGATTCTCTGTTCGTGAAAGAATTTAGGTAATAGATTCTTTGAAAATCAGAGTTCTAACAATTGTTTGAGAAAATGAACAATAAAATTACTAGACAAAGTTGGTTATGACTGTCAGTTAGAATCTTTATCACTTAAATTTAGAAACACTTTTGAAAAAATACAGACTTTTATTTAAGAATCGTTTAAACAGAATTATTAATTAAAATCAAACATAGTATCACAAGATTTACATAAAAATATCATGGATAAATGAAATATTTGTGAATAATGACAAAGAGTACATAAAAAAGTTTTGTTTAAAGAATTAAATGTACAGAAAAGAATATATAAGAGACGTCTGTATTTTCCAACACGTTTCACATTTACAGGATGTGTATGTAGAGACTTTTATAACTAACTCTACGTGGTATATTACATCACAAAATAATAGCGAATATACTATTACTGACTAACAGCGTGATCTATTTCACTTTATAATATATTTAAATTATACATACACGGATGACATTGCTACATCGATTCAAATAGACTATTGTCGTTCTTCACAATAGTCATTACTGACACTGAATCATAAACCGTCAATTATGCTAATCACGATATTGATAAATAAGAGCATTGTTCTATGAAAGCACTCATAACAAAAGAATTTAAAAACCGCATAATCAAAGGATATTACGAGAACAGTTTCCAGCTGTCACTGGATCACTTTGCAATCTTCTTTTTCTTTCCTGTTGTCAAATCCAATCCGACAATTTTTTCCAGGTCTTTAATTGCACATGGCGAGTGAATCGTCTATCTCCTTCTTTGACCTTCAAATTTCCCGCGCGCACGGCTATATCATCCTTTTTCGTCTGTCAGGTTTTCGATACTTTCCTTTTTCTTTTAGTTTTTCTCACTTCTCCTTGCCCCGCTCTGTTGTGCCTCCTTTTTTTGTCTCTATAATGCTTCATGATTCTCTGCGAGGTACCGAGATGCGAGTGGAATTTTAATTGCCATTTATTTTTGCACGCTCAGTTCTTGTACCGCTCGTCGACTCCAGCGGACAGATACGAAACCGATTATGACACCGCCGGAGGAAGTTGTAGATCCTGATGCTTTAAATCATATGTTATGTACAAACGTTCTACCTTTTCACGGAGATCCAACTGTGAATCTTTTATGTTCTAATGAAGCTCAAAAGGAAACCGCCCTTTTTCCGTATCAAACTAAAAGCCTGAAATTGCCAAGGGAATTAAAATATTTCAGAATCTATGTACATCCGTATTATTACTCAGAGGAAAGTGATTTTTAGATCGCATTTAGATGGAATCGTAAATGAAACGCTAATTCTAGGTTTTGAACTCTAAAATCTCAATTTCAACGAAAATAGAATTAAAATAGTTATTTAGTCATTTCTATTTAATATCCTGTCGTTTTATGAACTAGAACATATTTTTTATCGATCTAAAATGCATTGCAAGGAATACTTTAGGAGTCTACAATAACGTTCCTTATTAATAATGCTAATAAAAATGGCAATACAGTTACCATAATCTAACTTTAAATATACAAGTTTTTTAAAAAAGAAAGTCATTTACAGAATAATATTTGCTTAATGTCTTAAAAAATTTCGTTTAACGTCAATTTGCAATTACAAAAAAATAAATTGAATTAGTTATCTCATCCGCTTATGGAATTTCAGTTCCTCCGTAATTCTTGAAATCGAAAATACTTTTCTGTTAAAAAACATGATTGCACAAGTCAGGTTATCTGATCAAGAAAGGACTGAATATAGTCTGCCTATCCATCATCGCTCCTCTCGGCGTATCATATCAGTCGGACTTTTCGCCTCTGAAATATTTCTGTATTCTCCCCAAAATCATCGTTTTTCGGTTCGTACGAAGGCTATCCGAGAGAATGTTCGTTCTCAATATAATTCAGTAAAATCAACTATGTCGATCGCGTCGCGAGATTATACGGTTACGATGTCCGTGTGCCATTCGATGTAGCGTGGGGGCCGGCTTTAAGACGGCGATATCTTGGCAAACGGGCAAGCAGACAAGGGAGCGAAGCAAAGCAGGCAAGCTTGCCACGAGAGATTGGAATGTCTCCTGTCCGTTCGAACCTCGTTCCCCTCCTCCTCCCTTGTCCCTCTTTAGTCCATCGTACTGGCTCCTGCCAATGACTTCCCCTCCCCTCGGCCTTCTCCCTTCACCCAGTGCAGCCCTCTTATTCCATCGTCTCTGCTGGGTCCAAGATAGCGGCAGTCTGGGAAGAGAAACTCAGTGTGTGGTACTGTAGCGAAAAAGAGAAGAAAAGAGCCAGAGAAAGATGAAATACTCCACTAGCGATGGGGTTAACTTGGTCCTTGCGTATAGTTTCAAACAATTAGTTAACGATAAGTTTGGTAACCCTGCGTTTGGACCTCTGGCGATGCTTTTCCCCAAATATCTGGCTGTACTCTTCGCCCTAGCAACTTGTGAAGATATGCATTTCTTGGGACGGAATGAAGTCGTCTTTTAAAGTTTGTTATTTTGGAGTATAGGTATGGGAATTATGAAAGTGGAAGATAAATTGAGGTTTTCATGGGTATGGAAAAGTCTTTAAGAAGTCTAAAATTCTTTAAGAAATATAATTCTACTATATGCCACCAATTTATAAATTTTGTAGATTGTAGTTTTGAGTCCAGTTTTATTATTCCAGAGGATCATTTATTTCCTCTACTTCAAATATTTCCATCGTGTGCAAAGATGAGGTTTCATTGACTTCAGTTAAGCGGCAGACGCAATAAAGAGATGAAAGTAATTGTACTTTAATTATAGAAGCTAATTCTTCCTACTGTAGTCACTTTATAAAAACGTGATATGTATTATTAGTCCAATTTGATAGATTATCAGATAATATTCTACTCTTATCAGTATAGCAACAAAACATTGCACTGAAGTAGAGTAAGTTGAAATTTAGTTGTGAAGAAGTAGATAAGGAAATAGGTAGTCTAAAAAGAAAGAAAATACTTGGTACATGAAAGAAATTTTATTTTACTAATAAAACATATAGGATGATTCACGAAGAGCTGCTAAATCCACATATGTAGTAAGATTCTAAAGATAGATTACTTTTTATATTAAAAATTGAGGAAACTGTAGAAGAGGTAAACGTAACAGGTAGAAATAAACCAGACGAAAAAATAGCGTGGTGGTTTTTACGATTAATTATTATTTTGAATACATGTGAACAAATCTGTGAAGCACTGTCGATTTAATATTCATACAAGTATCTTCATAAACTAAAAAAATATACACATTAATTTTGATTAAAATTGAACACAAACTCAATATATACTTTCAATTACGATTGCAATGTTTTTTATTCCAATGTAGTGCAATAGATTACTACCTAAGTTTCTAGTTCCGAACTCTGGTCCAGCAGTGTGTATGACAAAAAACCTGACGTAATGAAGAGAAATAGCATAACTTCGCATAACCAGTAGCGCGATCGAAATGGTCAGTAATAGAATGTTTGAAAGACGCTACGATACTGATTCCATCGCTAAAGCCCAGAGACCCTTCTCCCAACTCTGAATGCATCTTGAAGAAAAGATGCCAGTTCCAGCGAGCCTCCGTCCTGTCCTCTCGGGCCTCGGCCCTGGATCTTTCGTCCTCGCCTGGTTCTTTCATTCTGTCTTCCTCTTCTTCTGTCCTATCTTTCTTTTTTCTCTTCTCGCGCCATGCGACCCTTTTGGCGTAGTGGCTACCGGTGTTACGCTCGTAGAGCCCCCAGGCGATCCACGGACAGATCCACGAAGAGCTACGAGGACTCCCGAGGGTGTACGATCATGTGTACGAGCGGATGTGCTACTGTCCTTCGATACTTGTCGGGATGATGCCCCGCGGTGATGCGAATCAACTACGTTATGCCGTTAACTTTTCTTTTTTCGCCGATACGAAAGAAATGGGATGATACCCGAGCTATGCAAAATGCCACATATCATGTATAACGATCGGCATAACTCGGCGACAAGAATTCAGTCCTCCTTCGTTCCCATTTTCTTCCGACGAAATTACACGCCGATGCTCCAAGTATCTCGCCGGAGATTACCATTTCGATCGGCCTTGCAAAAAACGACCATCTCGAATATAATCTCCGCAAAGTTGAGCACCTGCAACATTTCAATTCGATGTACATACACACGGAGGCTGGTGTCTCGTGTTCGTTTCCGATGTTGCGAGGCCAGCCTCGAAAGGAACTTCTTGCACGGAATATTTTCGAAACTTTTACTCGAACTCGCGTTCGGCTGATCTTCGCCGTTGAAGTTTTCACGTATTTTTCGTTCCTTCGCGATCGCGCGCGCGCGCGAGCTGTTTTATGGAGGTTAATCATGAATATTTCGCGTGAAATCCCGATGCAGACGTCGGACGGTTCGCTTCGGGAATACCGTAAAGAAAAATAGAGAGAGTGTGGTAAGGAGCACGATCGGCCTTACGGCGTTGTTGCTCGCCATTTGCCGGCGCAGCTTTTCACATTCCTACGGCTCTCTTCCAGAGGCGAACAATGTTAACGACCACGCGAAGGGATCGGGATTCCATCTCTACCGGACGACACATAAATAGGCTGACGCTTTTACCCTGCCACCAGATATATATACGTACGCGTGTTATTATTCCTTTTTTTAACCGACTATTTTTAGACGCCCGCTGGAATTTCACACTTCTCTCCACCGTCCTTTTTTCCCTTTGTCCTCTGCTCTATCTTCCCTGTGCCATTTTCTTATTTTTATCGTTCAAGTGCGTCGCCAGTGTCTCTTTGCCATATTGGTAATCGTAATCTTCGGAAGATTGCGGTGGCTGTTAAACTTGATGTTACTCGAACCAGTCGAATCTTTTTAATTTGAAGATCTCCATAGACTATAACTTTATTTGTGCTCTTCCGCTGTTTCGCTTTGCTACGAAAATGTGTATAAATTGAAACAAACTTATTTTAATTTGAATTATTTTACATATGTTTGAATGAGTTATTTGTATCCTGTAGCTCGTTTTTAGAGGAGTTTGGCTCTATAAAGGTTTATTATCAGGGCATTTGGGACTCCAAATAATACATATGTATGTATATGTGTAGCCATATATTACAATGAAAAACATACACAGAGAAAAATTACAAATCATTTCATAATAATGCGTAACAACTTAAGTACGTGAAACACAGATTACGATTTATTTCAGAGAAGAGTAATAGCTAGAAATTCAACAAGTCTCTGATAAAATTATTACATGTATCTATGTACATATACATGTATATAACACTTGACTCCTAAAAGTATAATTTATTTTTCTTCGATATTCTATAATTCTAAAAATATTAACCCATGTACAAAGCTTCTAGAGGTCGAATTTTCTTTTGTAAAGTTTCTCTTTTTCGAAAACTTCTATGACTCAAAGTCTTTAGCTTTTCTTTTGGAATTCAAGTTATTCAGTTTCGACTCTATCATATTTTCGAGATAAATCATGCAGCTTCCTTCTTCAATATCTTCGTCGTATCGTGTGCAATTATAGTGAATAAATATCATACACTGGAAGCCTCAGCTTGATGGTCTTTCTAATTCGCTTTTGCACTTTGCATTATTGTTACGATAGCAGTGTCATATTCGTAATATAATTCTAGTGATCAGTTTTGTGGGCACGTTTCTTATTTTATGGCGAAGAGGACCTGTTTAAAATGCAGGTGCGAGTTCGAAGAAATTTCCTTCGTGCAATTCGTGTTATCGGAGTTTAAAAAACCATGCGTGGAATGTAGATAAGAGTTCAGTATCCGAGTAAGGAAATCGTATCATTCACAGGTAGAATGTTATCGTGTGATCTATCTGTTTGACATTATCTCAACATTTATGGACCTAATTAATTATTAACAATTTTACTGCATAATGTAGCGAATAAAATTGCTGGTATTAAATATGCTATTTTAAAATCTGTGTTTTAGAATAGTGAAAGCACAGTATAATAACCTGTGCAATAATTAAAATACAGAATAATTATTTCTTCTATAATATTTTAAAGAATTAGAAAAGTATGAGTACTACATGTAGAACTGGCTGTACAACACTTCAGATTACAAACGCGCTTGAAGCATTAAATGATTGGTTATCAACGCAGGAATGTATAAAATGCAATTATCAAAGAGTAGTCGTCGTGTGATAACAAACAATCAATTGACGTACTTAAGATTTCAATCTGAGAATTGTGTTTATAAATGTATTTACAAGAACTATTACGTATGTAGAGTGACTATTATTGACGTTATTATTCATTCAATAAGTGAAATACTTGAAGTTTTATTTCTTTACCTAACACAATTGAGCAAAAAGGTTACATTTTCACGATTTCAATTATTTATTGATTTTTAGAAAAGGAAAAATAGATTGTACTTTAAATGCAAAACATTAGTAGAATTTTTCGCAAACTTTGAAAGTGTTTTTTGTCACATGTCAAGTTCAGTCGTCGCAGCATTGATTAGGAAACAAATATCAATAGGAATCGATAGTTCTCTTTGTAATGTATCGTACGACTGATAACAGTTTTGAACGAGTACCGCATCTTGATAATGCTCGGTATGACTCACGAATCTGTCATGTTACGTATACTTTACACGTAGCTGCATATACAAAATTTTGCTCACAAAAAAATTTGCTACATAAAAATAAATACAATTGTTTCGATATGTTCAGTAACATATAATGAACATTTAATGCATTTTCCAATAATTAGTGAAAAGTTATTCGTGACTTGACCTCGGCGAGAGTAACCTTGAATACATTACACGTATGGAAAAAATCATCGACTATAAACAGCGAATTACGACGATGTAATAATTTATCTGATAATACAATATTTAATAATGCAAGTACACTAAACATTAATTTATTGATAAATCTGTTTTACGATAGTATTACAGAGGAATTATTTATAAACTCAGAATTACCTGAGTTGTGCTATAAAGACGTGACAATTTATTATTTTGCAATACTCAACGCCTCAGTCTAATCATCTAATCGCGAATAACGATGGAATGGGCAATTACACGTGGTAAGCTAACTAGCTATAACAAAAAAGATCATACAGTTTGTTTTAAGAGAGCTGTTCCTGGAAGAAGAAAATTAATCCGTTCGTTTTTTTGCGAAATTTCCGATGAAAAGTCCGGTTTGCATGTTGGAGAATGTTTACGTTATCGTACACTGATTGTAATATATAGCCAGACATAAAGACTCCAAATCATAAACCTGTATTTTTACGTAATTATCATTACAGTAATATGTCTTTACTGAAATACAACAAAATGTTAAGGACGAACTTTTTTCGCTAGAATCACTTTGTACATATACCTTCCTTTAAATAATAATGAGAAGAGAAATTTTTTATTAAAATTCCCAAGAATTGTAAATTACATATATCTAGAAATTTTATATG